>NC_079203.1:13572489-13814989 GCF_026745355.1 Beta vulgaris subsp. vulgaris
TATAAGATAAGACTTTTTTTAGGTGAATTATTATATTGGTAGCACCATGATTGCCAAGTAATAAAATCATTAAATACACGAAAACTTGACAATAAGGGTATGAAGTTTGGGTAATACTCTTGTAAAAAGTTTGAACTATTGATTAATGTGTGAACGTCCCTATTTTATGGGTCTTAACTTTTAGTGACTTGAAAGTAACAAACTTATTTTTAAAATCTCACCCACTTCCTATTTGTCTCCGTCAATTAACCCTTCTGATGGGAGGCACGTTATACAAGTTATGAACTATTAAGCCAGTTCTAAGTCATCGAGGCCCGCTAAAAGTTAACAGTTAACACCCTCCTAACATAGCGACCTATATAAGTTAATCAATAATTCAGACCTTTTAAAAATTATCAACCTAAGTTTAGATCCATATTGTCAATTTTTCCTTAAATATATTATTATTCAATTTACTATCAATTATAGTATATAATTTTTTTACTAACATATTAGCCTAAGGGTAAAAAAAATAGGTTAACAAAGAACAATATTTTAACTTAAACATAAGAGATTGAACAAGGTCACTAATAGGCTAATCTGACAACTCTACATACAACCAGCCCAGGTCTCTAACTGAACTACATATAATACCAATCTTAGGCAAATAGAACATCTTATGTAGGTTATGGCAACTATTGCTGCTGCTGTATATTTGATATGGAGGAATAGGAATCTTGCATACTGGGGTAATGCTGTGATGATGCATGGTTGAGAAAACTGTATAGGAGGTGAAGTATAATGTAAAGCATAGGTGTTTACAGATTCTTAATTCTAAAAAAATCATATGTAAAAGATAGATAAAAAAGAGTGGACTTTGTAAAGACAAAAAAAATTACCCATTGATAAAAGAACATTAAAAAAAAAAAATCATATTCCCTGTATCCCAATTACTTGAATCCAAGGACCATGCTCAATATTTTCTAATCGGTGCCAACCAGGAATGATTGAGCGTGGGTGATTTGTGTGAAACTATGATATTAGTAGCTAGGGATGGTAATAGTTTTTTAAAAAAAATTAGGGGTGGTTTTCTTTTAATAACAACGTCACTTATTACTTATTAGAGAGTGCTATTTTTTTAAATTTCCCAAAATCATAAATGATTAATGTTATATATATTCTTACAAAAAAAATTTTACTGTAGAGTTTGCTATTTTCTAATTTCCCAAAATCATAAAGGATTAGAGTTATATAAACCTATCAAAAATGTTATTGAGTGTGATACCAAATGACTTTCTCAGCATATCATCATCTCCTGACCTTTCTCTAGCATGCCATGCCCAAAGTTCATATACTCCTTCCCTCCTCAATTAATTGACCTACATACTATTTTGGAAAATTGACAATAGAATTTGAATTTTTGGTCATAATTTTTAAAAGGTCTGAACTATTGATTAACCTATGTAGGTCATTACTTTAAGGGTTTACTTTTAGCAGGCCTCACTGACTTGAAGATGGCCTCAATGTATTTCAAGGAAAGATTATAGTTGGTTTATGAGTTTGTAAGCTGATTTGAAGCCGATATGATGTATTGTGAAATACTGTAAGTGGTGAATACTTGGTTAGCTTTCTCTTATGTCAAAGAGTCCAACCTAGTTTGGAATGTATGTTGAATAAATGAACGAATTGACTAATTTATTTAGCAAAAACAAATTGGAATGAGACGTATACCAGATATCGTTTTCTAATAGAAACCATTAATCTCTACAATAAAATCATAATAAGAAAAAATCTTCCTATACTCGTTTATTTGTAATTAAAAAATGAAATGAGTTTATCATTCACACCTAAAGGTCTACCAATCATTGTCAATGATTTTTGTCTAAGAAGACGTAGGATATGATATTATTAAAATGGTGGCCGGTGCATCATCCAAGATGGCGTTGTTAGAGTTAATAGTTTCTTGCCCTCTAGTTGCTTGCTAATTTTTAGCCTATAAATAAGGAAGGAATGGGTTCACGGAATACCACATTCATCACACTAAAATAAGTTGATAACACCAAGCATATACTTATATACTTACATAGGTATTGTACTCTCTCTTATCTGTGTAAATAAACTGTAAGTACTGTAATATTGATGATGAGTTTGAGAAATTGCATGCAATCATATACTTGTTTATGTATGAACTGAAGTATACTTATTTGTTTTTTTTGTGTGTTCTCTATTTCGGTTTCATGAAAGGGCAGACAAATGGCCTTATCATTAACTATAGATGAGAAGCATGCAGCGGCAATAATTGAAATGATGGCGGAGTTGGGGACAGGCGATGATGTGCCAGACTCGGGTGATAGCGGGACGAAAGGAAAATCACAGGCAACCACAAGGGCCTTGATGGTGAATAATGGCTTCGGAAACGCAACATTTCAAGAGAAGAAAGATTGGTCTGGTTCTGTTATTGGCGCTTACCCTCCAAGTCTTGGAGTGAACCGTCCAGGTAAGTATACGCACCGCGGTGTCCCTCCTAAGGATTTCAAAGGGTCCAAGGGAGCTGTGGTGTATGTTGGCTCTAATGTACAAGCTGGGCCAATTAACTCTGCATGGATCCTTGCGTGGAACGTTCCTGGAGACGGCAGTCCAAATCAGGTGAACTAAACATAGCCTTATTATATATGCCGCGGCGGTCTAATTATTACAGAAATTTTGTGTATCAAAAATAAAATTGACCTATCATTAATTTGATAAAAGGAAAGATATATTTCTAAAAGAAATTTACTCTAAGATACTTCAAAAGTTATTTTATGTTAGGTTGTTACAATTAATTTGTTTATGTCATTTAATTTCTATTTCAGATTTATGTTGAAACTGGGCCAAACACCAAATATGGTAAAGGTAATGTCGATTGGGATTCAATTCAAAATAGTCTGAATAACCCTAAGAGCGAAAGTCATTATCGTGATGAAGATACGGGAGCTGAGGCGTCTGCTAAAATTAATGCAACTGGCAATTCTCCCGCTGCTTCTGCAGTCTTCGATATCTCTATTACCTAATCTGGATTAGCAATATATCTATATGTACGAGTAGATATCCGATCTACTCCTATATCATCTATCTTTTTGAGAGCTAAGGGTCACTAATGGAGTCTAATGTTACCTCTTATATAATATATATATAGTAGTTCTATATTGTAGTATGATGGAATGCTGTCAGGCACCCAACATCGCTACTACAATCAATACAACGACTATCATATATATAATTAATAAATACTCCTTAATACCCTTAGTTATGCCTAGTGTGCTTGTTTTCTTTTCTTGTGTTTTGGGGACTTCTTTAAAATTGTGAGGCTACTTATATATATACTGCAATTTTGCATTCTTCTTTGTGTATCTTCCTCGATCTTCTATTTAACAACACTTTCCTTTATAAATATGACATTTCTTCACTCTTTCCATTATTATTGTCAAACTAATAAGTAAATTACAATAGTGAATTGAATGAAATCGATTACTCGTACTTAAAAGCCGGGAAATTAATTCTAGCTACGGATTGCACGTACCTTTTGATTGGATAGAATATACTGTTTTGTTTCTTCCCATATTTAGCGTTGGAGCCTGGCTGCAAATGAGTAGGGTTCAGTCGAATTTACCATTTCGAGTAAGTTTGATCACAGTTATCAGTGTCCGAGCAAGCTAGGCACAAAAGAGCTAGTTCATAATTGTTGCTCGAGAACCGGCTTGTCATTTGTCGGAGTTTTGTTATGGTATGTGGTCATTTGTATTTTGTGCTCAAAATCGAGCATCAACAAACTAAAAATAAGCTATTTTTAGTTTAAGTTAATTAGTAATAAGATCTACTTTACGATCGTAGGTTTGATGATTGAAACCTTTATTGGTTCCAATTTGTTATATATTGTTTAGATTCAAATTTATCTTGGGTTGTAGATAGGGATGTTAACAAGCCGAACCAAGATCGAACATGCTTAGGCTCGGCTCGGATCGAAAACAGTTGACGTTAAGTTCGGCTCGAGCTCGAAGCTCGATGAGCCTCAAATATTTAGGCTCGACTCGAAACTTAATTTTAAAAAGTTGGGCTTTGGCCCAACAGGTCCAAGTCAATAAATAAAGCTCCACTTAGACGGTTAGTCCCAACCACATAGGCCAAAGTATGCCCAAGAAAGTAAGTGAGCTCGTTCACTCACCCATCCTATGCTCCATGGTTTGTTAAAGAAAACAAACTCATCCTACCCATGCTTTGATAACTTGGTTTTCCTCCTAGAAATACTAATGCAGGACGCCAAGTTTTGTTAAAGATAAACAAACTCACTCTACATATGCTTTTATAACTTGGTATCCCTCCTAGCATTACTAAAATGTCAATGTGGGACTTCAAATTTCGTATGAAAACATATTCCAGCCAAAAAAAGAGAAAAAACTAGAGTGTAAGTTGCTTCAACAATGACGTGATTATCTACAAGAATTTTTTTTTGGGGGTATCTACAAGAATTTGTAATTCAATGGCTTGATTCTCTTTCTTTTAGGGCTAGGAAATAGTTAGATGCTTGTGTATTGGGTTAAGTTAATATAATTTCATGCTTTGTGCTAAAAAAAAATCAGTTAGCTTCAACATTTAAAGGGTTAAATAATCGATTATAAGTAGTTCAATACTTAAATAATCAAATATTTCAAAATAGTCTTCATTCTTTTTGTCAAGAAAGTAGAGCGTAAGTTTTGTTTTCCAATCAAGTTGGGACAAAACTAAACTCTAAGTAGAGGTACGGACTAGGAATCTAGGAGTAATAACTATTTATATAGAAAATAAGGTATTTGTTTATTTTGTTAACCAATGTGGGACTTTAGTGGAATATATACTATTTAAGGTCCAAGTTGGATTGAAAATTTATATTTAAGATACTAATTTAAAATTTATCAAATCTCTTTGCGAGCTTTCGAGCCGAACTCTATTAGGCTTAGGCTCAGCTCGTGAAGGTCTCGAGCCGATCCCGAACTCGAATCGAACGCTCTCGAGCCGAACTTTGAACAAGCCAAACCCGAATAGTTTGGGAGCTTTTTGTCCGCAAAAACCCGCCGACATAATTTTTTTCAATCTCACTAAGGATCCTACTCGAAATAGAAAAATATTGCATTGCATAAGATGGGATTGCTTGGGAAATAGCTTTGATAAGAACTTTCAAATCCGCTTGTGAATTTGTGATAGACATTTTTCCTTCCACCTTTTTGCTTCTACTAAACTCGATCTTGAATAATTTGAAAAAACTTCTTTTTGGAGCTCCCTATGTACGTAGGCAGCCTTAAAAGATAATGGGGGTGTTTGGGGGAGGGCGTTTTAGAGAGAGTTTAGAGTTTTGACCAGTAAAAACTCTAATTTGGGTGTTTGGTGAGAGAGAGGATTAAAGAGAGTTTTGTACCAAAAACTCTGATCAAAACTCTCTTTTGGAAAAGCTGGGTAGAGGAGCTTTTTCATGAGAGTTTTGGAGAGAGAAAAAACAAATGACTATTTTGTCCATATAACTTACACTAATTTTTTTTTAAAAAAAAAATATATGTCCATAAATGTCACTTTACATGCTCGAAAAAGTACAAAACTCTAGACAATCAGCTAAGTGTTACCAAACACCTTTACACAACAATTATTTAAATCAGCAGTCAAATCCTCTGAACAAAAAAGTAATCATCTAACCAAAAACTCTAAACTCTAACCTCTATGGTAAAGGTAAAGGTAATGTCGATAGGGATTCAATTGAAAATAGTCTGAATAGCTCTAAGAGTTAAAGTCATTATCGTGATGAAGATACATGAGCCGAGGCGTCTGCTAAAATTAATGCAACCGACAATTCTCCCGGGGCTTCTGCAGTCTTCGATGTCTCTATTACCTAATCTGGATTAGCGATATATCTACATATATATATTAGTTTGATATCGTAGTATGATGGGATGCTGTCAGGCACCCAACATCGCTACTACAATCAATACAACTACTAGCTTATATATAATAAATAAATACTCCTTAATACATTTAGTTATGCCTAGTGTGCTTGTTTTCTTTTCTTTGTATTTTGGGGACTTCTTTGAAATTGTGAGGCTACTTATATATATACTGCAAATTTGCATTTCCTTCTTCTTTGTCACTACAAGAATTTGCATAATTACCGACCGCTTGGCAGCGATGGCCACCAAAACCGTCGTTGAACATGTGATTAACGACTGTTTAAAGCCGACGTTGCCAGCGACGGTTTTTTTAGATATTAGCGTGGGTTTTTACCGTCGTTGAGGGCAACGACCGCGGAACGCCGTCGGTGATGTTGGTAGGCCATATGTCAGAAAATGCAGTCTCCTGGGCGACGGCTTACAACAAAGCAACGACCGCTTACAGCCGTCGATAAAAATTTTTGAAATTTTAGAAACTGTAGTCTTTAGGCGACGGCTACTAACTGTCGCTGAGTTTAACCTAAGCCATCGCTGTTCTTTACGACTTAACCATAACACTCACTTGCTTTCAAACTCCCACTAATTCTAGTCGTTCCTCCCACTCTCAAACAAACTCCCAGTCCCACGCATTCAAAAAAAAACTCCCACGAACAATTCGGCGTTCGTCTACCCTTGCCGGCGGTAATTCGGCGTCCTTAACACTCATTCGCCGGGTCGGCGACACAGACCACCCTTGCCGGCGGTAATTTGTACATCTCTCTGTTTTTTTTTTTAGTATCCTAAAAGATGAGTTTTTGGAATTGAAGGCCAACGCGCACCACCACTGCCGCATAATTCAGCCCGTCCTACCACCGCTGCCGCATAGTTAATCCTTCCGCCGCGACGCCGCGTATTATACTTGGTGGGTTTGTTAGTTTGAGTTTAATTTGTTGTTGTTTGTTAGTTTGAGTTTAATTTGTTGGTTGTTTTGTTCATATTATTGTTGTAATTTTTGATAACAATCCAAAACCCACCAAGTATATATGTATAATCCTAAAAGAAGATTATGCCACTTATAAGTTGTAAAACAAGATGAATTGTTTGTTTGTTGAAATCTTCTTACTCAATCAATCTCTTAGTTCATAATATACTTTTCAAATTGATATTTGCTAGATAGTCTTTGTAGTTTGGAGAAAACCACATTGGGTCTCTGTTTTATGGTTCGTTTCTTATTTTTTTATTTTGTTTTTGTCTACTTTGTTGTTTTTCTTTATAATCCTTAGTATCAGTGTAGTGCTAGAATATAATTTGAATAACAATAATGATAAGTTGGGTTTGCAATTCAAGAGTAATAATTCATCTCCGGTTCTGCTGTTGTAAAATAAAACTCATTGAAACTTGAAAGATGGGTGATTGAACTTTTTAGATGGAAAGTTGGAACTTTGGAAATTTGGAATGGATCAACGGAGTGAGATAGTCTTGTGATTTAATTTAGATAAGCCCTACTTATTTAATATATTTTTTGAATTTTTGGCACTCAGCAAACCCTCATCCGGCTTTGTGAATGTAGGTGGCCACACACCACTGTCTCCTTGCCGTCGGACTGTGCCGTCTCTCTGCCACTGTGTCCTTGTCAACGGATTGTCCTTGTCGCCTCTAGGTATGCTTTAATTCATTATTTTATAATACTTTGAAGTTTAAGTTAATGTAATAATTATCACAATAATTTATATAATGGTTTGTTTATTAAAGGTTATAAAAGTTAAAAATTTTGTTATTATCACAATAGTTAATTTATTGCACATTCCTTTATTTGATACACTATTTGATATGTTTATATTGTTTTTTAACATATTTGTTTTCGTGAAATTTTTTTGGATAATGTTATAATTTTAATTTAAGTGTTGAGATAAATATGTTTGCATCATCATATATAGAATTGTAGAATTGTACATATGTGGGTTGTTAATGACTATTGTGATTATAGAGTTAGGAATCATGAAACGAAAGGAGCGTTGGTGAATGTATAATAGATATGACAATGGGCGTAACTTGAGGCCCGAGTTCTTGAGGGGGGTTTGATGAATTCATTGAATTTTGCAAAGCAAATCCTGAAAGCCCAGGTTTGGATGAAGTTAGATGCCCGTGTCCGAAATGCAAAAACAGACGTATGCATGACGCAGACACGGTTAAAGTGCATGTGTATAGGAGGGGATTTTTACCTGATTACTACGATTGGTATTCTCATGGTGAAGAGTTACCTCGATCCACACATGAGCCATTTAATCCATACCGTGAAATGATTTTCGATGCTCTTGGGAATAACCCAGGTTGCAACACAGGACCCTCTCCACAACGCAGATCAGACAATGACCCAGGATCTAGTGGTGGCACTGGTGCTACAGAGCAGGCACCCGCTATAGTGTAGTTTGTTTAGTTTTGGCAACTAGATCAAACTTATAGTTTCTACATACTTAGTCTAATTTTATATATGCATTTAGTGTCTATATTTATTGGCATACTTGTAGCTTTGATTTTAGATGTGTAGGTATATTTTTTGGGAACTCGACTTTGACTTGATTTCCCCGACATCGAGATCTATTTTGCGTACATATAATTAATCTAGATAGTTTGTCTAGCCATTTACAAATTATTCCCTGACATCGGGATGTACTTTGTGTACATAAATCTAATTTATTTCATGTTTAAATTGCATATTTGTTTAGTTTAACATATAGAATGCGAATGAGGCGATGCGGGAACATGTTTAATATAGTATATATTTGGGTGCTACCGTGCAGTAGGTACAGGTTTAATGACAATATGAAATATTATTATAATATTATATTAAAAATTAACGATGGGTCAACTTCCAACAACGACGGCTACACAGTCGTTATATAAAGGAAGCACAACTGAGGGCTAAGCAACAAACAGCGACGGCTTTAGCTTTTAGCGTCGGGTCAAAGCCGACGCTGACTTACCATCAGCTTTGAGCTGTCGTTGATATAGCGACGGCCTGGCACCGTCGGTGAGTCAGCAACGGCAAAAAGCCGTCGGTGTGTCAAGGATAACGTTCGCTCCAGTAGCCGTCGGTAAAAAGGTGAAACACGGTCGTTGATAAGATACTGACGGCCTGGCCGACGTTGTTGTCTCAAACACCGACTACATATGCAACGCCCGACGATCAACGACCGTTGGCCGTCGTTGAACTAATTACCGACCGCTTTTTGCTGATTAGCGACGGCTCTAAGCTTGTCGTTAATGTCGTATATTCTTGTAGTGTGTGTATCTTCCTTGATCTTTTATTTAACAATACTTTCCTTTATAAATCCGATATTTCTTCACTCTTTTCATTATTGTCAAACTAATAAGTAAATTACAAATAGTGAATTGAATGAAATCGATTACTCGTACTTAAAAGCCGGGAAATGAATTCTAGCTACGGATTGCACGTACCTTTTGGTTGGATAGAATATACTATTTCGTTTCTTCCCATATTTAGGGATGAAGCCTAGCTGGAAACGAGTAGGGTCGAATTTAGCCTTTCGAGTAAGTTTGATAACAATTATTAGTGCTCGAGCTAGCTCGAGTACAAAAATTATTGTTCGAGAATCGGCTTATCATTTGTCGGAGTTTTGGTTATGGTATATGGTCATCTGTATTCTGAGATCAAAATCGTGCATCAACGAGCTAAAATTAAGCTATTTTTTAGTTTGAGTTAATTAGTAATAAGATCTACTTTAGGATCGTAGGTTTGATGATTGAAACCTTTATTGGATTCAATTTGTTAAATATCTTTTAGATTGAAATTTATCTTAGGTTGTAAATGTTGTGCTAGTATAACACTCATGTGATATACAATGTAGAAATCTAAAAATTTAATTTTTTTGCACAAAATATAAAATATAGTTTTAATGAGTAATATTAGACGACTCCTTAAAAAATATATCAAAACAAATTAATAATAATAGCATCATAATTTTAAGATTTAGCTTTTTTATTTTTTGACAGGTAACAAAGTTTATTCATTCAAAGCTTCCAAATCTTTCAGTATATCACTATGAATTTCACTAGAAAATTCCACTAATCATACAATCATCTCATCCATTTGCATACACATTTTGGCTAAAGAGTGCGCCAAATGATTCCCTTCTCTTTTCCCAAAAGAGAACACACAAGATATGCATGAACTACTTAAAAATGAAATGTCTTTAATGATTCACTCAAAATGCTTAGTGTCACATTTTCCTTTCACTAGATGCTTTTACACTTGCATGTTATCCACCTCAAGTTCCAACATTCTAAACCAGCTTCAATTGTAGTAAGAAGAATATGTCACACCGCTAAGGCCTCCGCCACTGCCACCTCAAACACCCTTGGGACTGGTTTACACATTGCCAGGACTACCTCCCCCATGTGGTCTCTCATAACCCCCCCCCCCAAGTCCAACGCTTTTATGGTCGAAAAGTGTCGCGTCTGAATTAATCTTATAGTCTCTCACGGCAAGAGCTTTCTACTTCATAGGCCATGGCAGATCATTTAAGCTCCCTTCACATCTCCTTCTCACTTCCTCCACTTCTCCTACAACAGTCGGAGCTTTAGGGATCAAAACACCAAGATCAATGCAGAATCATCATTAGATCGATCATCACAATCATATTAAAAATACATTTAAACCCTAATAGATACTTTCACACTAACCCTAGATAGGAGACTACTCATTAGTCATAGATTCTAAGCATAAATACATGAATTCTATAACTAATTTAGGGCTAAACATGATTAACGAATAATAACTCTAATAAAGATAAGCAATTAAGAAACTACGATAAATGAGATCTAATAATATGGAAGAACAAGGAATAACAATCAAAAGAGAGAATAAAAATTGAAAACTTTGAAACTAATTGAATTAAAAAGTACCTTTAATGTGTAGGAATCACAAACTATGATAAAGAATCACAAATCTTTAACAAAATTATTGTGTTTATCTCTCTATTATAAACCCTAATATTACTCTCTAAAACATAGAATAAAGCATCCACCATAAACTAATCAACTCCAATGTTTTAAAATACGCATTGCTTTTGCAGATTTATATGGTGCTGGCGCACCAAAATTAGGTGCGGGCGCACCATTTCTTCTGTCCTCCAAAATGCGCATAATTCTTTCATTTTAGATCCAAATCAAACTTATGACCAGTTGCTGCAAATCTATCAAAACAAGGTTTCACCTCCAACTAGATTTACCTTCATCCAATTTGTGGTTCAAAATTTATGTCCATTCTAAATTCCCTGAACAAGATTCTATTGTCCAATGTGCTCCTTTGTGCGAGCGGACAAGAGGCATGGTGAAAGCATACCTTTCCTCAACGTGTATTCTATTTTCATTGCTTCCTTTGCCAACTCTACAACTCGTACCCGTCATAGATAGTTCCACCTATATTAAGAACATGACAAAATAGGATAAAAGCAAATGTACTAGAAAGTCGGTCAAAAAATGACTGGAAATCTAGCAAAATGTCACTATGATCAAGAATGATCAAGTAAATGAAGTAGAAGTAGAAAGGGAGAAGAAAGAGGGAAGAAAGGAGAGAAATAGGATTAAAATAAGCTAAAAGGAGCCCAAAAAGTGCATTAGAAACACACTTATCTGCCACCCACGAAGCTTTCCTCTCTTCACCTTTTTGTCCCTCAAAAACCTGCCAACAAAATTTTTCAATCTAAGTAAGAATCCCAGTCGATAAAACAAAACATTGCATCGCATAAGATGGGATTTCTTGGGCAATGACTTTAGTAAGAACATCCCGACCTGCTTGTGATAGGCATTTTTTCTTCCAACCTTTCAGCTTCTTCTAATTTGAAAAATATTCTTTTTGGAGCTCCCTATGTACGTAGGTAACCCAAGATATTTGTCGTGTCCTTCTACATCCTTAAAAGATAACTTCATTTTAAGCAAATTCATCTTTGCACGATCTACATTTTGACTGAAAGACACCTACGATTTCTCCACATTCAATATTTGTCTAGAAGCAACTTCATCTATAGAAAGGATCTCAAATACCTGATCAACCTCTTCCTCGGTATCCTAGATAAATAACAAACTATTATCTGCAAATTAAAGAAGAGATTGCTAATAGGATCCACATGTCTTCCAATCTTCACCTTATGAATAACCTTCTTTTTTTCAACATCTCACAAAAGAGCCGAGAGACCTTCAACACATATAACAAAAAGAAAAGATGAAAGAGGATATCCTTGTCTAAGTCCTTGCCTCGAAGGGAAATTTCTCGAAGGTAATTTCAATTATGGGAAACAACTCCGCCCTTATCAGTAAAAATTTGGCTTTGGGAAACAAAAGAGGCAGGTTGATTTTCGGTTGATGAGGTGGTTGAAGGTAAGCGTTTGAGAGCATAGGATTAAGTTCTTGAGTGGGAGGTCGATAGGAGATGAAGTGATGAAAGTAATTGGTTGTGATGGAGGATAATGATTTCATGGTGAAGGAGGTTGAATTTGACGAGTAATGGCGGTTTGAGCTTCAGCGATAAAGGTTGGATTTTCGAAAACAGTGGTGGAAGAGGGTTGTATTTCAGCTTGAGTTTCGGTGAGGATTTTCTTCGGAGAAGGAGGTAATTTAGAGGAACATTTAATTTTTCCTCCTTTTTTCTTGCGCTAGCAGTGGATTTCTTCCCCATTGTTGAACTTCATTGAACCTTGAAGAAACCACTTTAGAGATAGAGAGATAATTCTTTGAGAGTGACTTGAAGTGATTGCATATAGAAGGGGATATATGTACTTCCCATAATTACCTCAACTGAGGAAAATAAAGGCATGTACAACATATATATACACTAGACGTGCCTTTTCTAGGAAAGATAACTGCAACATAATATCTTAACTTAAAGAAGTTAAGATACTCACAATATCTACGCAAGACTATTGTTCTCCTTAGCTATAAGAAAAACCTGCATCTATTTAATAGCCTCACTTTTTAAGCCGATATCATTAAGATAAATGAGGTTTAATTTGTTAACATACTAATCAGTACTTAATCAGTTGCGGTTTTTACGAATAAGAAAATTGTTTTTTTTTTATCCATATGAGCCACGAAGGCGATACAAAGTACAAAGAAGAGGGGGAGGGTTCGAACTTGTGACCTGTCGTTCACATCACCTCAATCTTAACCACTAGGCCAAGATATCCTTGGTTGCGAATAAGAAAATTGTGAATAGTCTCTATGTGAAGTTTGCATGTGAATCTAAATATTATATGTTTTTATGTGATTATTAATATTATTTATGAGTTAAGATAAGTTATTTACGAATTACGTTGAGCATCGTTCTGAAATTTTAAGATATTGAGGTATTATTGGTATTGTGTTTGAGATACTCTGTAATTATGATTTAAGGGGTAAATCATATACTTTGTAATTATGATTTAAGGGCTAAATCACCCAGAATATCTTTATTAAGTTATAAGACATATTTTGAGTATTTAATTTAAGTATAATGAAGGATTATAACTTAAGTAAATAAGGTTAAGGACTATGTAGAATCAAAATTTTCTAGAATGCTCATAAGTTATGAGAAATTCGAAGTCAAAAAATTGGCATTGTCATTCTTTGTATATAAGTAACCAAGGGTTCCTAATTTTAATCAGTTGATTTTCACTTCCTAAAAGCGCCCAAAAGCTCTCACCATCTCTTCCTTCTCCTTTTTCCCTCCTGGCCTGCCATAATTTGCGTGATTCTTAGCTGTTACAAACGAGATTTCTGCCTTGATTACTTCCCTTATTTTTAGCCTTTCCATTTTTCATTGCTTTGTTCATCTTATAAAATCTATTTCTTCCCTTCAGTTGTGGTTCCTACGTGAACCATGCTACCTAATCCCGTTCTTGCATGTAATTCATGTTCTTGATTTCCCAAGTTGTCCTCCATAATGGGAAAGCATCAAATTTGAGGTTCTAGATCATTGACATCAAAGAAAATCAAGGCACGTAAGATGTGGTTAAGTTGTTAAAACTATAAGGTTTTTAGGTTATAAACTTGGTTATTTTTGGTTAATTATTGAATTTTAAGCCACACATGTTGTGTTTAATGTATTAAGAGGTTATTGGAGATCTAAGTGTTGGTAAATGCGATTTAGTTCATTAACATCGGATTAAGGTATACTTTTGTGCCTTGATTTGTGCCTTGATTTTTTTATCTCGTTTGTGGCTGAACTTTCATGATATACTTTTGAAACAATCCTGCCTTGATTGTGAAATAAAACTTCGCTTCGTTTCCCCATCATATGCCACGCACAACCTCAATTTTTTCCAAGTTGATTAACCCGTGTTTCTTTGGTTCCTCAAATGCTTTTGAATGATAAACACCTACTGCATATATTCATCTACCTATTGATATACCAAGCCTTAGCAACATATAAAATTTACAAAATAATTTCGCATAGAAACTGTTTCACTTTAACACAAAATCAAAATCGTGAAATGGATATATGTTTACTTGTGTAGCATAGTCTTTTCATATATCTAAGTGCCTCTTTATAAAACATATTTATGCTGCCATATCATGTTGATCACCTATTTTTAACCACCCCAATTAACCACGATATCCTTTCCAAAACCTTGTAGTTAAGTCACTTTTCCACAATGGTGGAACTTGACATAGCAAGCTTATTTTTCGAAACTTGTTTTCACTTATAGAATAATTGTTTATTACGGCGGTGATTAAGTGGCCTATTATTGCAGTTTTAGATGCGCAACAATTAAGGACGCAACAATAGGTAATTATCTATTTTTGTAGTTTAACCGCAACAATAGAGTAATATATTGCTGCAGTTTCTACCCAAAACCATCATAATAGGGGTTTTTTTAATATAAAAAATGAAGCCTACTGTTGCGATTTTAGGTAAAAATCGCAGCAATACGTTCCTGTAATATTTTTTTCTTTTAGTGAATATTCTAACCACTGCATGTGATTTTAACTCGAATGTCCAAAAGATTATTTCATCATAGTTTTTAACATAGTAACTTATAACCAAATTCAAAAACAACCTAACATATTTTATGTTTATACAAGGAAAAACAAATTCATACATCTATAAATGAAACCCTAAACAAATATATACACCAAAAATCAAACAAAAATTTCAAATCTGAAAATAAAATAGATCTGAAATAAAAACCAATATAATGCTCATACTGAGAAGGACGAAGATCATTCTCGAAATCTGACTGGCGAGGAATAAAATTCGCCAAAAAAATAAATGAAACCCTAAACTAATATATACACCAAAAATCAAACAAAATTTTCAGATCTAAAAATAAATCAAATCTAAAATAAAAATCGCTATAACAAATGTAAAAAAATTCAGATATAAGATAAAGAACTTGAAAGGGAGGCACGAGTTGTGGTCGTCTCGAAATCTGAGTAGCAAAGTGAAAGGGGAATGTGACAGCTTAAATGAGAGGTGAGGACTGCATCGCCGAAGTAGAAATGAGGATCATACAGCGAACGAACGAACGACTGAGAGATGATAGATTGAGTAGGATGGAGGGAGGGAGAATGGTTCAAACCCTAAAAATTCATGCTTTGATATTTTAAAAACATAAGTAAATCTGAAATTTAATTTCTTCATTACATAAATTACATAATCTAAGATTCATAATTAAATTATCAAACTACAACTTTTAAACATTAAAATATTAAAATAATTCTTAAAATACAAAGTTTGCATTTAAAATAACTTAAGGAGGAATAATATAACCAAAAACAGAAGATGGGGGAGACACGCCGAAGAGGAGGTCTGAGGTGGATGTGCTACTGGCAGTGGTGACTGCAGGCGTGCTAGCGGCGGCAGTGCTGGCGACTGTCGTGGCCAAGTGAGGAAGAAAACCTAAGAGAGAGAGAGAGAGAATAGGGAGAAGGTCGAAAATAAGGGAGAGAGGAGGAGAGAGAAAATGAGTATGTGAGAAAAATTGGGGTTTTGTGGGTTTATATAGGTTCCCTTTTTGAGCTTAGGGAAAAGGTGGTTGGGCTAAAAGAATATTTTATGGTTGATGATTTGAGTGGTTGGTTTTCTATAACCCAATTCAAAATCCTTTTTGTTAAACCCACATGTATTTTGAGCTATGTAAATAAATTTTAAATTATGACTAAATACAATGTTTGACTTCTTTAAATCATTAAATAATTACTTTGATTTTCCAATAGTTAACCTTTCAAGAAATAAATCGTTTAAATACTAAAACATACTAAAATATATAAAAATATACATTAAAATATATTTATAAAATTCATAAATTTATGGGAGATTACATTATTTGCACTAAACAAATCATTCACATAGGAAACGCTTAAATATCACTAGGAGCATCCTCATCCTTTTCTAATAAAGAAGACTTAGTTGTTTCCAACTTGACTTTGCACTTGTCAAGTGCACTTTTTTGTTCAGCCACTTGATTCTTTCATTCAACACACTTGCTCTAAATTATCACAACTAGCAATAGCAATATCACATTTAATTTTCTTTTCTTTCGACTCACGTTTGCCAGTTATGTAAGCTTCACTTGGCTTAAGACACTCATCTAATAAAGAGTCTATACATTCAAACATATTATCTATATTATATTGATGCATGTCCTCACGAATTTGATCCAAGTTTACCTTGTATTCAATTAGTACATATTTTTTCGCCATGAGACAAGATTTGATGTACTATTCCCTATCCTGGTTCCTCCAACCATGTTGTTTCCTCCTCGATCTAGAATAGCGGTCATGCAAGTCTCATGCTTAAATGACTTTATCCTCTTCTAAACCTCAGTTGAACTCATCCCCACATGGCTGCTACCATAGCCTTCTTGAAAGCTCTTTAATCATTGCTTTTGGACTGTTTGTCCTTCCATTTTGAACAATAACGAATGATGTGTCCAAATTCTCCACACACAAAGCAACCTACATTTAAGGGTTAGTTTTCTTAAAAAATTTACCGTTAAAGTTCTTCCTTTGGTCTCTAAAATGCCTTTCACATCACTTACCCATCATTGTTATGTCATCTTTTTCTGCTTCAAATGTTCCCTTCAAAGCAACACCTCTGACTGGTCCCTTGTCAATATTAGATTCAACCAACATATCATGAGTCATAACGAAACCAATCAGTTGTTCCAGACTTAGCGATGTGAGATCTTTTGCTTCATAGATAGATGTGACCTAGGGCGTCCATACATCTGTCAAAATTCTTACTTATCATTTTCTAACTAAATCCTCGTGAGAAAAAATCTTACCAAGAGATTTTAAATCATTTACAATAGTCATAAATCTACCAAAGTATCATTTATTTTTTCATCCTTGTTCATGTTTTAAGCTTCGTATTTAGACATAAGTAAATCGATTTCAGATTTTTTTTTTTTTACCTTACTGGTTCCCTCCTAAGCAAGCTCGACAGTATCCCAGATCTCCTTGGTGGAAACACAAGCAGAAATTCTACTTGTCTCATTCTCTCCAATAGCACGTTGTCGTATGGACATGGCTTTTAAATTCTTCTCCAACTTCTTGTAATCAGTAGATTTATACTCACTCTCCTTCTTCTTAATTGGGATACCATCAACATCCTTGTTAATTTCTATTGATCCATTTTTTACAACTAACCAACATTTATAGTCAATGCCAATGATGATATTCCTCAATTTGTTCTTCCACCAAGCATAGTTTTTCCCAATGAATTTCGGAGTCTTATTGTGTATCCCATTGCGTTTATTTCTTGAGTATTCATGATCAACTTCTCTAAGTGTTACCCTATTAAAAATAACATTTTATGATACCAATTAAAGGTTTACAGTCTACTCAAGAGGGGGTTAATTGAGTACTTAGGAGAATTGTTACTAAATTCAAATTCTTTCGATTTAATGAGGAACCAGTTGGGTTGGTTCCTGACTACAGAACCATCTATATAATATTATAAAGTAAATTTTACTTAGATGTTATAAGCAAGTTAATTGGCTAACGTGGTAGCCTTTTTAAAAAAAAAAAATCTTTGGCTTATGTCTACATGTTTGACACGTCTTTTTCCATTACAAAATTAGCTTTTACATCCCTAAAAACATTAGCTCACACAATTGCATATTTGCACTAATTATGCATAGTAGCTTATGGAAATCACGACAAATTAGCAACCAATTATTCCGGACAATCAATACACTATGGCAAGTATTCACAACTATAGGCAATCATTTTAACAAACGTAATATTTTTTTAATATTTCTAATCAATTTTAAAAACATCACAATGGTAAACTTACTAATTAATTATGTCTCTAATTCTAGGATAGAATTATTTCCTGATTGATATAACCACTAATAACTATCAGCTCCTCCCTAAAATTGTCACATGAATAGTAAATCAAAAATGTTAAATTTCGAATGGACATTACTACACCTACCCATCGGGTAGACAACCCACTATTAATAGAGCATAAAAAAATTATGTTGAGTTGGATTCTATTACCACAACCCTAAACAAGTCTTTATTAATAATGATAGGTAGTCCACCCGGTGGGTAGACAAAGTTTTTTCCATTATTAATTTGTTGCATTCTCCATTGCTTAAAATCAAACTTCAACAACCTGCAAAACGCTTCAATTTTCTCCGCCCACATTCTTTATGATCTCTTTACAGGATCTTATTAATTAGCCATATTTTCTGTCTCCTATGATTTTCTAACATTCTCAAATCCCAATAGCTACTACCATCCAACAAGGATTGCAACGTCCCCGCCAATTCAAATAAACTAGAAGCTTCAAATTTTCAAGAAAGACGAGCACATCACAAGAAATTGCAAATAAGAGTAGAATCAGAAATATATATAAAAAAATATGAATTTTTTGTCCCAAATTACCTTTAACTTCAAGTTCTTGCGAGAAACTACCTTATAAAAAAATTCCTGTCTCAAACTAATACCTTACTTTTACCATTTTGTTGTTGATAGCTACCTTATGCCGGTTCTCGACATTGACTTTTCTCCAGTTTTTTAATGTCACATAATATCACTTGACCTCTTCAAACACTATTTCCATTTTCCCCACCATATTTTCCCCATTTTTGTATGCGCTCTCTCTCTCTCTATCTTTCTCTTTCTCATAGCTATGCCGATAATTTGTACCACCAATCCACCATTAGATTCCTATTCTAATACTTAAACTAAAATTGAAACAATCACTCTCTCAATCCTCCTCTCAGCAGTCTCCTCGAATCTCAAGCAATTTTCACAAGGATAAGGTAGTTGTCAACAACAAAATCGTAAAAATTAAGGTAGTTTGGGACAACCAATTTTCTATAAGGTAGTTTGCCGTAAAAACTTGAAAGTTAAAGGTAGTTTGGGACAAAAAATCCAAAAAAAAAATAATAAATTTGGGGGCTTTCTGTAGGTTGCTAATATAGTATATGAAGGAAGAGAAAAGAAAGAACTGGACACAAAGATATAAGCTCAAGATTCATGGAATTGCTCTTTGAATAGCTCTAAATAAGAGGTTGTAAAATTCCTAGATGGAGAGTGAGAGGAAGAAGGAATGGAGCTGAGAAAAAGGAAAAAGAAAAAGGGAATCATAAATTGCATGCTGATCATAACATCAGTTTTGTTTGTACAAAATCTCTGATTTAACAAATTTTTGCTTTTGAATTTTTAATAAGGTGATAGTTAAGGTCCTGTTTTTTAGCCTTTTTTGTTTTAGTTTTCAGTTTTTTGAAAACTAAAAACAAATTCAGGAAAATTAAAAACGTGATTTTTACTTTTTAGTTATCATTTTTCAAAATCTTCATGTTTTTAATAAGTTTGACTCTCTTTTTTTAATTATAGAACATACTCCCTCTGTTTTTTTTATCGTTCTCACTTAGAATCTTGACACTATTCATACTTAGAGAGAATCTTCTCAATTTTTTTCAATTTATAAGAAAAAATATAGTCATGTGGGGTCTTGTTTGATTCGTCTCAATTAGTACGTTATTAATATTCAATCATTATAATTTTTACTAATATATAATGAAAGATATTTAGGTTCAAAGATGTGCATTGGGAGAAGTGTACATGAAAGTGAAGATAAAAAACAGAGGGAGTATAGGAGTATCATATGAATTTAAATACAAAAAAAAAACGGAAAAACCATAGTGATACTGAACGAGCCATAATTTAACAACAGTGTATTATGAGAGAGAAAAATAGTGTAATTGGGAAGGTTATGGTGGATTATTAAATGGGTGGTAGGGTATATGAGATAGAAAAGTGTAAAAAGTTAAGGTGATAGATTATTGTATAAGGGAAAAAGTGAAAGTGTAACAATTAAATAAACGATTTTTTCACCAAATACCCCTGACAAATCAAGAAATTCACAGTATACCCTCAATGTTTCAACAATTCACCATATACCCCTGACAATTCATTTTTTGCGCACCAAATACCCTTTTTTTAGCTGCCGTTAACCCACCGTTAGATTTATTTATGATTTTACCATCATTAAGCCCTAATCCTAATTTAACCTAACCCTAACCCTAATCTAATCCTAATCCTAACCCTAAACCCTCCCCCTTACCCTAACCTTACCCCTTGGCAGCCCCCACCCCCACCCTTTCCCCTCCACCCCACCCCAGCCCCTACCCCCACCCCCACCCCCCCCTCCCTCACGCCGATGTGCGTGCCAGCCTCCCCACCCCCACCGCCGCTGCTTTTGCCGGTCTCCCCCACCCCACCGACGCTGCGCGTGCCGGCCTCCCTTTTCTTCGAACATCAAACCCAGACCCCTCCCCTTTCGCCACCCCTATAGTCCCCCTCCTCACCACCCCCACAAAATCGCGCAACCCCCCCCCCAAATCGCGCCTCAAGTTTCCGGTGATTGGAAAACCCTTCGTCGGTCTTAACCTAAGTCACGCTGATTGTGAAATGCTTCGTAATCGGAAGAACAGGAGAGAGATTGGGAGAAAGGGGGGCTTGAGAGAGTAGCGATGAAGGTGAACGGAGTAGTGTGGCTGGTCGGAGGTGGGATTGACTAGCAGACGGCAGTTAGTAGATGGAGGAGTGGTGGTGGTTGTCGCCGGAGCTCGTCGGTGCGCCTCGTTTGCACTGCAGGTAGGCCAAGGTCAAGCTCGTTTGCACTGCAAGTTAGGGTTGCGGCAGAGGGAAGGGGAGAGGGTGGGGGTGGCGTTTGCGACAGAGGAAGGGGCAGGGGGAGGGGTGGGAGTGGCGACGGGGGGAGAGGAGGGGTTGGGGGCTGCGGCGGGGGGAGGGGTGGGGGTTGCGGCAGAGGGAGGGGTGGGGGGATGGTGGAGGGGGAGGGGATGGGCTGGGCTAGGCTTAGGGTTAAGGTTTAGGGTTAGTATTTAGATTAGGGTTAGGGATTAGGTTTAGATTTTAGGGTTAGGAGTTAATTGTGGCAAAATGGTAAATAAAGTTAACGGTGAGTTAACGGCAGTTAAAAAAAGGGTATTTGGTGCACAAAAATGAAAATTCAGGGGTATATGGTGAATTGTTGAAACATTGAGGGTATATTGTGAATTTCGCGATTTGTCGATGGTATTTGGTGAAATAACCGTTAAATAAAAAATCGTCAAAAAAGAAAAGCGTAACCATTAAAAAAAAAAAGGAGATGATATGTTTTTGTAAGAATATCTTAACTTTGTTTATCATGAATTCTTATACATGAAGCACTTTAAAATCGTAACCATTAAAAATGGGTAGGCACCCCAAGGACTCATTATCGTAGGTCTATTGGTGTGGGCGGTTTAAGTACCTCCATTAGTGAGCCCTTTGAAATCTTCCCTTGGACATCCGAAGTTTAAGGGTCAAAGATCATCAACCAACAATACCTTTCAGGATGCTCGTTGGTTTGCATTGGTCGAGTTGGGCTTATTTGTAAATTGGTAAACGAACTTCGTCTATCTCCCGAACCGTAATCAAGCTCGTCGCTATTGAGCCAAGGCGCCTCAACTATCTGCTCTTGGAGGTCCCCACGAGTGAGTGGGAGATCCACACTTACCAAAGGTGTGATCCCCAGGAAATGCCTCTTCATCTTCTGGTCTTCGACCTCCATCTCCTCAACCCCATTCGAGTATATTCCCAACTATGCCCCTATGTGTGCTCACATATATAGGTGGTTTGATAGTTTTGAACAAAACAATGACCACTTTTCAACAAGAGATGCATGATAGTTTTACCCCTATCCTCCAATACTTTCATGCTAACAACATGGTTCTTCCCGGTACCTCGAACCCCTCTTATATGCAACCTCCTAACCCTCCTGGCACCCCAATCCCTCTTATATGCAACCTCCTAACCCTCTCGGCATCCTCAACCCTCTTATATGTCACCTCCTAACCCTCCTGAGGGAGGATGAGGATCTTGACCTTTAAGTGTGTTTTCTCCTACCTCCTCACTTCTCCTTTTTGCATCGAGGATGGTGCTTTAATTAGCTTGGTAATATTTTTAATGATGTGGGTAATTTTGCATCTGATAGTAGGTGCTAGGAAGATTTTTGTTGTTGTTTGATTGATTATTGCTTGGGGCTGTTGTTTGATTAATTATTGCTTGTGGTGGTTGCTTGGTGAATAGGTCAATACTTGTTGATTTGTTGCTAAGCCATGCTTTCATTTTTTTTTCTTTCCTTTATTTCAATTTGTTTTGTCTCTATACTTCCTTCATTTTCGAAAAAACAAATTCAAAATCTAAAAACATTTCTCTTCTTTTGCTTTATTTCGTTTTTCTTTCTTTTTCCTTTTCTTTTCTTTTTCTTTCATGTTTTGATTACTTTTTCTGTAATTTCAAAAAAAAAGTTGAAAATTAAAAAAAAGGAAAGGATGAAAAATGGTTGGACAATCTAAAGAAAAAATAAGTGTTAAACTTTGAATAAAAATACTAGAACATTGGTATCCTTGCCCAAGGAAGACGTTGAATAATGAACTAATGATGTGGATTCCTCTCTTTGACTTTCGAGTATATGATTAGACGTTCCTTTTGGAAGAGTGTGGGCATGGGTTAAGCTCATTTAGGAATTGATTAATCTTAATTGCCTTAGAGTCTATTATATGAAGCTAATGAATACTCAATTGCACGTCTAGTGTTGGATCTTCACTAAGGTGCTCATGCTTGGATCTCTTTACTTCAAAGTTGCAGTCCCTTATGTTCCTAGATATACTTCAGTTGTTCGAAACAAAACTCTACAAAATACTTAGTTTTTACTTCCTTTTTGTGTAATAAGTGTCATGAAAGCCATAAGTGTTTGTAATACTTTCTAGTGAAAAGATTTATGACATGTGATGTTTATATTGATAAATTGCATTTCTTTTTTATAGCAATATAAACATCAATATAAATAGCTAGTGATCCTAACAATGAAAGATGGATTGATTTAATGCCAATGTGTATTTTCAATTTTATAATTTATGATAATATATAATTAAGGAATATTGATGTCAAATATATGTATCGACAAGTGTGTCCAGTTTATACGATGCGTCTACTAAGAAATAGAGGAAATAATGCATAAAAGGTGGTCAAGTAAAAGTGGCAAACAAAAGATTACAAAATTCAATAGAAAAAAGAAAGAATTAAATAAGACGTAGGACTATAGGAGGATATTATTCATCCTACACCCAGGGAGTCGGGTGTACCATGTGCATGATACATCCAAGATTAAAGGTGTTGTTTGGTTTGAAGTTATTTTCCTTGGAAAAAGAAATTCCTAGGAAATACATTATGGGTGTTGAGTTTGGTTGAAGGGAAATGGGAGAAGCATAGGGAAATACAAATTCCAAGCGAAATAAAATTTCCCATGAAACATGGGAAATCACTCACCAAGCCCCCCTTTGGTGAGTCATTTCCTAGGAAATGCAATTTCCTATGGTGTCAACCAAACAATTTTGTCTAATTCCTAGGAAATTAACAAGGGAAAGAATTTCCCATGAAATGTAAATTCCCATGGGAAATTATTTCCCATGTGAGCCAAACAAGACCTAATTTTTGTTCATTTAAAACTCTCAATTTCTAGTAGATTTTGCTTATTTGAATCTCATATGAGCAATGAGCAAAAAAAAATAGCCTTAGATGTACCATGCTCACCATACACCCGAACGTATGATAAATTTTTTGATGTAGGAGTTTCACCCTTTAGATGAAAGAAAAATGACGTAGAAAGCTCTAAGTATTTCTCTTGTATTAATGGAAGTATGCGCATTAGTATTGGCGTATGGGTTCAGGGACTAGAAATTAAGTGTACCATGTTAAGTCTAATTATTTATACAAATATATTAAAAGACGTGTGTTGGTGTGTGACAATGTATACAGGTTTCGTGGCACCTTTATTTTTTATTTTTCTTTTGATAAGTGCTTCGTGGCACCTCTATTACTCCACTAGAATTGTCCAATGTGTACACAAGTCATAGCTTGCAACAAGACTTAAACCCGTGACCTCTTGCTATTATACATGACACAATTACCATCTCAACCAACTTTTCATCATGCTTCAAGTGTCCACATTATTATATTTGTACCTTTTAAATGTTGAAATTTCCTTAATATATTTTAACGGGAATGGAAAAAAATGCATACCAAGTTCGAAAAACAGCAGTAACCCAAAACAACGCCTGGGTCCAAATACTAGTTTATCTGTATAAATATACTAAAATGTGTTCCTAAGCAAGGAACGGTGCCATGTGGCGGTCTCCCTAGGGGCATTTTACTTTATGTAATCCATGTACAATAAAAAAAAAAAAAAAAAATAGAGATTACATAGTATACGATTTGATCCCGTGACCTCAAGTTCATATACTAAAGTTTTGACCACTAGACCAAGTTGTATTTAGTGTTAACATTTTAAAGTACAATATTAATAAAAGATATTTTTCCTTACTCGGGACATAGCCCAAACCTGATAACTTAGTTGGTTATTTCAAACTAAGCCAGATGGAAGTAGGAAAACATAGATTCTCAAAATCTTCTTTTCCTTTTGTTCTGCATTGCCAAAAGAAACTAAATAAATGTTTTCCATTCAACCAAACCGAGCCTACAACTTCAAGAGCATATAGCATAAACACTCGACAAAAGAAGATTAGAGCATTGTTTTCTATACATCTGGTTAAGATGACATGTTCAGTGAAGCTATACAACATGGATCAAGATGGGTTGCATTACATCTTTGTCTCAAAAGAGTAGGTTGAGGACACAGCCAAACCTTCTATATCAAAAGTGCGTACTAACCTCTGCCTTTTATCAGATGACTCAAGCCAACAAAATTCAAGATGAAAAGACTTGGATTC
The DNA here is from genome assembly GCF_026745355.1 of Beta vulgaris subsp. vulgaris. Lineage (NCBI taxonomy): Eukaryota > Viridiplantae > Streptophyta > Magnoliopsida > Caryophyllales > Amaranthaceae > Beta > Beta vulgaris. The sequence goes on from NC_079203.1 coordinate 13,597,691, forward strand.
TGCCACACTTTTAGCCAAATTACTAGGGCATCCCATATACATACCTCCAGGCAACAAAGTGTACTGAAAACCTTTATCAAATGTTATTAAGTTCCCACAAACTGTGCCCGTCCATTGAACATTAGTAGTGACATCGCTTCCTTTTGCAGTTGAACTTATTTCCTGCATATATGAGTCCCCAAAATGAGAAGATTATCACGAATCATACACGTCAAGAAAAGGAATAATACCTTTTGAATTAATATTCAGGTCTACTAGTTTACGACATCTGAAAATAGTTAGTCGGCTGAGCTGATATAATACTTCAATGTTTCTAAATACTTGCTACATTGGGAGGAGGCTCAAGTTTGAGAAAATTGAGTGATGAGAGAGAGGGAGAGAGAAATGAAGTGAAAATAAATAGGATTCCCTGGCCAAAAGACGTACCTTCAAACTTCAAAATTGTAAGTGCTGCAAATATTTTAGGACAGGAAGTAATGGTTTGAGTAAATCTAACACGCCACTACTAGTAAAATTTAGTGATGGAGTGAACACTTGAATCAAGTGATATCCAGAAAAATGTTACATACATCTGTATTTTCTACACTCACAAATCAATCTCACTCTTCTAATTTATTATGGACACTGCTTTAGACATGTCGCAATGGCTATTAGACTTTACTGAAGGGCGTCTCAACGTACAACCAAAGCAGAATTAAAAAAGAAAAACTCCTCAAAACATACAACCAAACTATCCCAACTCTCACAGATCCTACACTCTTATCCTATAAACCTGATTTTCCAGCATCACGGATGGAGCTTAAGGTTCCCGCAGGAAGATCAATAGAATATGATCATATGCTAATCAGGTTTTACAATTTCAGATCATAAAATAAGGCCATTTGACCCAACAATGGAGACTACCAAGCTCCTTTGCTTCTCAATTCAAAGATATACTGCAGTAGACGCTAGCTACCCACTTCACCTACGCATCAATTTGTTCTCATTTCTGAAAAGGCATCCATTTTATTTGACCCATAGAATAAAGATGGTTTTCTGAATCCTAGAACAATAAATCCAGTGTTTGCGGATTCCCAAAATCCAGGAATCCTCCTAGATGCAATACATGCAAGATGCCTGTCCCATATCGCACCTTTTAAGCAGCAGCCAACAAATAGATGCTCGACCCACAGCTTCCTTCTCATAGAAAACATACTTGCCAAACACATGATATCCTATTGAGACTTCAACTCTGGTGCTTAAAGGGTCAAAATTTCCCGACTATTTCCTTCTCCCTCAACCACCACCATCCCATCTTCATCTTTATTTTCTCTTAGTATTCCACTAATTCTTCAACCTCAATCAAAGCATGCCTGGCTTTTTTTTTTTCTTTTTGAAGAAACATTATTTTCACATCTTACTATACCAGGGAAATGATCAGAAAAAATAGCATCATATATATCAACTTTGACAATCACCAATCATTGCAAGAGACATGATCCATGCAACTAAGAATTTTGCAAACTTGTTTGCCTCAACGAAAAAGAACTTTGTAGGCTTTGTGTAGGACATAACAGTATTCACTAAATGAGTGAGAAAAAGGTCTTCATAGAAGCAACAGGGAACACCTGGATTTTATCTAAGAAAAGCACTGTAGAATAACCTTCCACGGATTATCAAATGTTCCTCAAGTCCACCCACATAGTTAGGCTCTACTCCAATGTATTCAGACCATAAACAACTCTAACATGCAAATAGCATAACTCTACTAGTAAGGAAGAAATTCATAAGCACCCAAGAAACTGGGACACGTTTTAATTTTATCACGTCTTCATCTCAAAGATATCAAAGAGAATTCACCTAGATAACTAATTAGCCAACCTCCCAAATAGAAAACCCTAAAAATAGCTCACCACAAGTCCATAACAGAATCTTCTTTTTTGTAACTGAAGGTAAAGACAGCTCATCGCTTTTGCAACACTGCTCCTTGAATCCAATAGAATTAGGATGAAAACAACCCTCCACCGCCAAGATCATAGCATTAGCTAGTATTCTACACGTCATAGACTCATAACAGTAAATGAGTTGAGGTAAGGAGAGACTAAGTGAAGATTTTCAGATAGGAATGGATTAAATTTAGGTCAAGGATAATGTTTTGCGGATATGTCTGCATAAGATTATCCCTCATTATGTCCTATTTCAGTTTAGATTTCTTCATTAATTATATTTGCATGTCTACAGGAACAAATAATTGTTGGCACATTGCTTCAAGTCATTATGCTTAATGGATCCAGATAGTTAGGTTGGATAGAGACAATTTATTGTAAAAAAGAACATGATATTTGAGTATATTAAAATAAAAAACTACTACAAGCCTACTTAGGTATAATTGAAAGAATATTGCTAACCATTCAGCTTAATTAAGCTTCAACTTCAAAACCCTAGCCTCCTCCTCTCCCCCTCTCTCCTAAAAAACCCTAATTATTTTCTTCTAGTTTGGGGATGCCATCATCCTTTTGATGGTGGTAAGCCCCCAATTCTTTTTTTTTTTTTTTTCAAGTTTTCATTATTTTTGTTATTAATAATCTTCATTCTCTCTCTTTTTGAGAGTTTTATACCCAATTTTTGGGTTCTTTCTCTCCTTTTATGGGAGTTTGGAGTTTGGTTTTATTCTCTTTCCACGTGGAAGTTTAGAAATTGGTATGAGAAATTGTTCATATTGGTTGAAGTTCAAGACCATCAACATCGAAGTATTGGAAATTCCGATGCGGTCAACATTGTTAAATCAAGAATTTTCTTCCCCAAACTATGTCAGAATGATAGACTTCCCCATCAATAGCTGCGTGATCCAGCAAATACAAGGCGGTTGCGCTGTATTGCTCGATCTGGTTCATTGTAGTTTATTCGAAGACAAATTTGATTTGATCTTGTCTGATTATGTCTTGTTTTTTCTTTAATACTTATTGTAGATGTCGTTTGGCCATCAATTAATGAAATTTCTCTTTCAAAAAAGAAAAAAGCTTCAACTTCAAAATAGACCCTTCAAATATTACCAAAAAAGAAAAAAAATACTATTAAAAACTACTAGCTAGAAAAGTTAATTTAAACAACGGTTTTTTTACCAAGTACCCCCGAGTTTTCGATTTATTCACCAGGTGCCCTCCCACTTTTCAAAATTCACCATGTACCCTCGGTGATTCATCAAAATACCCTTAATGACTAAAGATGGTTAACTTCGTTAGCCATTAACCCTAATTAACCTAACTAAACAATAACCCCTAACTTCTAACCCTAACCTTAACCTCACCACCACCCAACCACCACCACCTCCCCCACCCCATCCGTGCAGCACCCACCCCCACCCGCAGCCCCCCACCCCCACCTATTTCCGCACCCCTCCCCCACCCCTGCCGATTTTCGCAACCCCCCACCCCACCACCCCTTCGATTTCTGCAGCCCCTCACCACCAATCCTTCGATTTCTGCATCCCCCCCACCCCTCCCCCCGCAGCTCCCCCACTCCCCTTCAATTACGACAGCCCCTACCCCTAGATCTAGACAAAGTGACAAAAACCCGTCCCTAGCACCGCCAACAAGTTTAAACACAAAGGGGGGGTGTTTACCAATATTTTCGAAGTGCAATCTCACCGGAAAAAAACGCGCAAGGGGAGGGGTGGGGGCTGCGGAGATCAGCGGGGGTTGGGGGGAGGGACCGTCGAAATCGACGGGGGTAAGGGAGGGGTGCAGTAATCGGCTGGGGGCTGCAGATATCGGCGGGGGTGGAGAGAGGGGTGGGGGCTGGTGGGGGTAGAGGGACGGGTGGGGAGTGGGGTGGGGTGGACTGTGGAGGTTGGGCTAGGGTTAGGGTTAAGGTTAGGGTTAGGGTTAGGGTTAGGGTTAGGGTTAGGGTTAGGGATTAGGGGTTAGGGGTTAGGGGTTAGGGGTTAGGGGTTAGGGGTTAGGGATTAGGGATTAGGAATTAGGAATTAGGGATTAGGTGTTAGGTAGGTTAATTATGGTTTAATTACGGTTAAAACTAACGGAGTTAACGACCGTTAGTCATTAAGGACATTTTGATGTATTACCATAATACTGAGGGGAACCTGGTGAATTTTATTATGGAACATATACACCAATATGCATGGATCATACCTTTCCTTCCACTTCCAGTTCCTTTGTTAATGGGAGCTGGCCTTTTCTTTTTTCCGATGGCAACAAAAAATCTTCGACGTATATGGGCTTTTTCGAGTATTTCGTTGTTAAGTATAGTTATGGTTTTTTCGATGAAACTGTCTATTCAGCAAATAAATAGTAATTCCATTTATCAATATGTATGGTCTTGGACCATTAATAATGATTTTTCTTTAGAATTTGGCTACTTACTCGAGAAAAGTGTGAGGGTACCTGGTGAATTTTCTGAAAACTTGGGGGTACTTGGTAAAAAAACCGTTTGAGCATTTCAGTCATTTCTTTCCTTTTACAACACCGGAGAAACGTTATGCACAAGTACCGCCATAGTGAAGCATTCCCCCCCCCCCCAATCCCACCAAATAAAAAAAACAAAGTTCCACAGTGGATCTGCAAATGCTCTAAGAAAGGATATAACAAATTCATTTGTACCCAGAGTTCTATATAACCTCAAAGAGGGTAGACCTAATGCAAGAACATATGGCTCCCACATGTCCCACTCCATGGCAGACAACACATGAAAATTTATTACGCCATGTATTAGATTTGATCTCTTAAATTTCAGAATGTCTTGTTACTTATGGTAATGATATTATGACGTCATGGGTTATGGCACAAGAAAGTGGCATAAGTGTTGGGTTATGGTATAAAGCGAAGTGGGCACTTGTGGATGCCAAGTAGCATACTCTCCTCCATCGAGTTTAACTATGATTAAATCCAGTCAATGAGCTACAGTCAGACAAGCCAATGCTAGGAGGTTAATTTCTAGAGATTCCTTAAGAAAGAAAGACTTTCAGGTACAATGTTGGTGATGATAATGAAGAGAGGCATTTGAGAACAGGGTGCACAGTTACATTGCTAATGAGAGAAACAACATTAGGAGGATGGCTTTGCTTTTCTTTTCACTTTTATGAATATGTTGCACTTAATAATAAGATTTCGTCCAAAATCTATCACTTACCTCATTGAATCAATAGTTAAATCGTGATGCATAAAGCAAAAGGTCTAGGCTTCCACGTTAAGTGACTCCTCTTTGTCATACTTTTGAAAGGCAAGCAAATACTAGAAAGCCGATTCCATTTAGGTGTGTGTAACTGTGTATTAATAACACACTATAGATTTGTGGATTATAACTTTGTTATAGATCATGGCAATTTTCAAATACAACTCGAGAGTAAAAGAAATAAAGGAGATTTAGCTTTTGAACTTTATTAAGTGCTTACAAAATGATCTGACAAAAAGCCAAAAAAATCCCCCTAACTAAACCCTCCAACAAAGAGACTACATTGCAAGCACCCTCTAACATGCAAAAAAGATCTTTGGGCTCACCCAAAGGCTTGGGAGTTTCATCCCAATGATGACAACCGCAACTTTCCAGATGAAAAGCAAAATATTATGCTTTGGAGGAACCAGCAAGTAACTAAAACTATTTCTTACAAAACATAGTGGAACACAAGATCTGATGTGATTTCTAAATAAGCTACCTTAAGTCCTTAACTCCAAAAACATACTTTTAAAGGGTGTCTCGACAGATATACTATGATGCCAAGAGATTTGAAAATTAATTTCATCATTATTACAATAATAATAATGTCAAAGTGGCTCCAGAATGCCACAAATGCATTGGGAATTTAGATTACTTCCTCTAATGAAACAAAAATGGAATTCAGAAAACACAAAGCAGTCTTTTTCATTCACATTTTTTTCAAGTGCACATGGATATGCAAGCACACTGACAGCAAGCTAAACTACTAACCACAAAAGCGTAGCAGATGCACTAACTTCAAACACTATCATCATGTGAAGCATATGGTCAAACACTAGAGATAAGAACAATGAAAATCGATAATCAACTGTCAGAGGAGTCGTACCTGGATCAACTGACCATTTTCATCCATTTCTAGCAAAGCTACAGTATCGTATTCAGCCATTGTTGCACCATAAACACCACTGCGTTTAGTGAGTGAACAACCCTTCCATCGACCAAGAAAAGGTAAAAGCCTGTTCATGTCATCCTGCCACATTTAACAATAGTCAACTATATGGTTACATTGTATGGCTCCCTACGTCCACTAAGCAACTAAAGATATTCATTTGTAGTGATGCTTCATTGGTGATACCTCTGAATCTACTAATGAAGGCGGTGCATCAACAACACCTCCTCTCTCTTCAAGAAATATAAGAAGCATCTCTAGAAGTCCTCTTGGGTCCATGATATGGAACGCTCTAGCTCGCACATCTTTGTTAATTGAATAAAGGCAATTCTCACACACAATAGACGGCCGTGTAGAGGGCAGCTTCAAATTTCTGTACAATGAAATAGAAGATGATACAACAATCCCTTTGGAAATGAAATATATCCAGAATCTTGTTTTGAAAATTTTTAGTGAACTCCAAAAGAATTGGTAGCAATGAGGAAAAGTATGACAGTATAAGTCGTGTCACTGTCTCTTCCTCAATCCCCAAATTGAACTTAATGCCTAACCTATCTAAGATTAACATGAATTGTTATGTACGTTCCCTATCTATTTGATTTCTTCTGCGTGTTTACCCTATATGTCCGCACTTCAGCAACACAATTCATGCTGGAGTAGTTTAAGGCTTAGGCAGCTATATTACTATATATGAAAACTTATGTAACTCAGCCTTGGCTAAGTCAGATAGTGTCAAACTCCATCTTTTGGAAGCTTGCATGGTTATTGTCCAGAAATAGTTCTACGACAATTTATGTTTGAAAGCGTACCAGAAAAAGTAGTTGTTTTTTGCTTTTCGAATCATAAAGAAATTGTGGGATTGATGGGTTCCACGTGAGAAAATTATAAAAAGTAACAAAGGCATCATAACAATTTTGATAGTTTACTGATCCAAATCTTAAGAGTATAAAAACACACATTTCCAAGAGAATTGGAAATGATAAACAGTACCAAAACTTATTTATTTTATATAAGAGTTGATTCAAGGAGTACAAACAGATAATTACAAAAGCCAGTATCAAACAGACCATACAGAAATGTAGTAAGATCATTGAAAACCTGAGGAAATAAAAAGTGGGAGAGGGGAATCAAGGAAGCAGTCTTTTGACATACAATCTAGATAGCTACACACATAAATTCACATGATATGAGAAAAGAGGTAAAAGACTACGAAGGGCACCCTAAAGGAGAAAAGGGAAGTAGACCTATGGATCACTAGTAGCATAAGTTATAACTACATAAGAACAATATAGGGCTGCCCACTGGGGCTAATTTTCCAAATCCCAAAGAGCCAAAATTACGAATAAGGGCCATGGTTACAATCCTCATAAGCTCTAGTATGGTGAAAACTTGTGTAAACAGCACCTTAAGACATACCTTCTTATGAAAATATCACATAGCAAAACGGACAGGGATCATGATGAAGGGATAGTTGCTAGCCAAACATATACAACAACTTTAGAAAGAATGATAACAGCCCAGTCTCCTAGACAAGCTAAATCTTGGATAACCAATTAGAATTGATGCTTACAACAGTTAAAAATTTCTCATGGAGCAGCGCGAAGTAGGGGCTAAATATCAAAATTGGGTTAGCAAGTTATTTTGAAATATACAATATAAACCGGGAACGGCGAATCAGGTTGCAGATGCCTTGTCAAGGCAATTCTCCCCCTAAGATCCAACTCCAAGCACTGATCTCTGCTAGTGGGCCAGATTGGGAGGCCATTCGGGCCCAATTAGCGCAAGAATCATATATTAAACAGTTGGCTCACATTATTGAAGGAGGTCGGAGGGTAGCCCATGCCGGGATTCTGGTATAAGGGTTGCTTTGTACTTCCTCCCAACTCACCCATCATCAAAGATTTGATGCAGGCCTACAATGATGGGCCAAAGCTTCAAGAGAGGGAGGAGGAGATAAGATTTGTGAAGGACGAAAAAAAGATGGCTTTTGTGTTTCCAGTAAGAAACATAATCTGCTTCAGTAGGTTGGGGAGTGGAATCAAAAACAAGGGTATATGTTTACATGAGGTAACAGATTCAGATAACGGCATTCTCGTACCAAAAGCATAATAACAGAAATCCTAAATACTTCCGTTTCCAAATCTAGCTCTTTCTCTAACTAAACATGCTCTTTGAGAAGAGACGACCTACCTGGGAGATTCCTCTCCGGTGTCATCTTCCCCAAGAACTCCCTGACGTAATACAGTTTCTAACATACCAGCTGTCTGGTATCTTAGGGCAAATGCCCTCTCATTTGGAAAAAAGCCAATCTGTAAATGAATCAGGTTTACTTAGAAAACAGAAGAGATAAAATGCTAAAGGTATAAGGTCCAGAAATCGAAGATCATCTACCAAAATGTAAAAGAAATACCTGTTGATACTTGTCCACGGTGAACATGTTGCTTTCTTTAATTTTGTACTCTGCCCACTCTGGCTCCTCCTCATCACCAGAAAAGGAAGTGCTTGATGGAGCTTGTTTTATGTACAACCTAAGAATGTTCACAATTGTCACAAAAGGTAGACCCTATGTATAGTGTGCAACCACAAATCATATAATACACTGATCAGAAAATCACAACATTACACCACCCAAATAATTTCGACATAATGATGATAACTATTACCTGTATAACTAGCCAAAATTATCATCCTTTATCTCTTAAGAGGTCTATTTTGGAGTCTTAGATCCAAAACGTAATTACCTTTGACTCTTTCACATTTAACAAGATGCGTACAGTTCAAAAAAACAATTCAATTTAGTTCCTTATAATCCAAAAGCCAACTAATTTTAATTCCTTCAGCTCATTAGAATGCACAGGTCTAACACTCTAACTAGCAAAAACTTCCTTGGGCTTTTGTTCTTTTAATTACAGTCTCCATTACACATCTTTGAACACTTATAGTACCTTAAATTACGTAGTTACAAATATCATGAATAATATTTGCAGAATTCACCTGGATATAAATCAAACAAGATCCCACATGATAATGTTATTTCTTGTATATCAGTGAGAATTAACATTCAAAGATTTTTGAAATTTGACCATCAATAACTGAATGTTGCACTCTTTCAAGAACAAGGTATTAATAAACTGAGGAACTTTTTCATTTGATACGTTCACGCAAGTTACCTCAATTTATGGTTAAGGAACCAAATTCTTTAAACCTTTCTCAACATTAGGACTGTTCAATATTTAAATTAATCCTGTGAAGCTAAACTTATAGCTAAACATCAATATAAGGGATTCAGAAATTGGAGTGTGCCAAATTTTAGGTGCCTTTCTACAATCCTATTATCAATAAGAACCCTAGAGGTTGGCGTGAGAAGTCCCTTAGTCTAAGATAAGATGATTCAGTATTTTGTGTTCTATTCTTTTGTGTCACTGATCTTCTCAGTAAATGTTACAACTAGTCTTGTACGGGGTAATATTGTTAGTCTTCCGATACAGAAGAAGGGTAGTCGAGGAATTTGCTAAATTTAGGATTGTTCTTATTTTTCTCATTTGTTTAAGCTTGTGAATTTCCTTGAGATCCTTAGTATGTCTAGTATTTCGAGTTTTAATTTGGATTATTTCTCTAGCTAGTCTTGCTTCCTTTAGGACTATACATTCTTTTTGGGATACAATGATCAAGAAAGGCTATAAGAGATCGGCGAGTGATTGATATTCTCCATAAATATTTCAGGGCTCTTGTACGGGGTAATATTGTTAGTCTCCGACAAAGAAGAAAGGTAGTTGAGAAATCTGATGCGGAATGTTCTTACTTTTCTCGTGTATTTGAGCTTGTGAATTTCCTTGAGATCCTTAGTATGTCGAGTATTTCAAATCTTAAGATTTATCTTCTCTAGCTAGTCTTGGTTCCTTTAGGGCCATACATTCTTTCTAGGATACGAAGATCAAGAAGCGCTACAAGAGATTGGATGGGTGGAAGGAAGCTTATCTTGAAAATGACTCTCATTAGATCTTGTTTGTCCAACATTCCTCCACTCTAAGGCTACGTTCTCTTCACCTGAAAGAAGGTGATCTACACTGAATTTCTTTAAGTCTTTTTGGTCTCGTCTTGTCTCTAGGTCTAATTGAACCTTGAACATATTTTGACACAATTTATAAGAAAGAATATATTTATGTGGGATCTTATGAGATTTGTCTCTAGCACGTTTTATAATCTAATTTTCATGATTTTCACCAATTCAGACTTAAATATATTTTAGTAATAATTAAACAAAAACAAAAAAGTCTAGACATCAAGTCTGAATTTTCCTACTCTAATATTGTCTGAACTGTGAAGTGATTTAACAAGAATAAATAATAAGTTCCGGAAATAAGGTGAAGAGATGCCTAAAATTCCTTAAAAATATGTAGGGTGCTAAACAGGGTGTTATCCTGTTAGGAACTTAAAGATATATAGCAATTCAAATACAAAATGTTACTTCAAAAATCCTTAAATGTCCCTCAAAATCTTATTAGTAAATATATCTGCATGACTTTAGTGCTATTAGCCTATTTTTAACTCAAAAGTATATCTAGACATCATAATATATCAGCCATGTATCTCTCGCAATAGCTTAGGTGCATGTTCGTGGATGGTAAGGAAAACCGAGGCTGGTGTTACAGCTTGCATGAACTATGAAGCATCTTATAATATCCTTGAAGGCAGTAATCGAAGAGCTGAGTGGGTAGAACTGTTCGTAACAGCTCAGCTACTCCAAGAGCATTTTATCACTTGTCTTGTGCTGCATAATGGGCTTTTTACAGCTGTTAAAATTGGGGCTGGAGATATATCTTGTGATGTGATTTGTAGCTCATGTAATGCTGAAGATATAATTACCCCTCACCTCTTATGTAAGTGCTCTTACAGAGTTGCCTTCCTTGTGGAATGCTTTGCTCCAGTTGCTAAACTGTGCTAGGCTTGCTGTTGATATGGATTCAGATTGCAGCAAAAAAGAAGTGTAAGAAGACTCCACCACATCACAAGCTTCATGGGATGATGTTTGCTGAGGGTATTTGTAGCATATGGCTACAAAGGAATTAAAGAAAGTTCGTTAAAAGACCTCGGAAGTCTTTTTAAGGAGACAATCTTCAGAATATGCCTTTGATGAATTGAGGACTAGTTTGCTTTCGTCATGTTGTTTTGCAAACTTGGTCCTAGTTTAATTACTTGACTTTTTTAGTTTGGTAATGTATCATTGTCACCTAGGTTGCACATAGACAGGTACGGATACGGGTGCGGATTCGGGTACGGGGACAGAAAACGGCAAGATTTTGAAATTTTAGGAAAGGGTACGCGTACCCATACAGGATACGTATCGGGTACGGGTGCGGGTACGAGTACGTGACCCAGAAGAAGTACCCATGCTACATAGATTGTCACTGTAGTTGAGGTTACTGCTGAGTCAGGTAATACGTATTTGGGTGGCTCTGTTCTCCACATCATGAGTCCCTCTCTGCAACCCTTCCTTTGGTGGACAGACAGAGATGCAGATGAAGACTAGGCACAGGTGGCGTTGGTATTGTTTAGGGTTCGTTCTTATAGTTATCTACTTTAGTGATAGATAAAATTTCTTTATATGTACATATGGGAAATGTGGCTTACCAAACAAACTGATTATCAACACGTCAAAGCCCATTAAAAGTAAATACCCCCAAAAGGTTGCATTTTGAAAGGTTGATTTATTAAAATTAATCGGTGAAAGGTTGTATTATTAGAATCAATTATATATATATATATATATATATATATATATATATATAAAATATAAAGTTGGCAATTCTAGAATATTGTGAAGCATTATTTATGGTACTAGCTATTCAATTTAATGAGAGAGCAAGAGATAGGCTAACATACGTCTGGATGAGACTAATAAGCTCGTCTTCACCATAAGAGCCTGCTGAAAGCCTGGTGGTCATTTTATGCAGAAGCTTCCCGTTAGCATCAAATTGCTGCCAACATCAAACATACTGCTTATAGATGCATCAACAAGAAAAATGTTGTGCTAGTTAGCATCAAGAGTCATACATCAAAAATAATAACACGAATGAAAGATTATGACAGTTAGCCAACAGAACTGATTTTCAACATCAAAATTAGTGAGAGCCTCCCTTTCAATGCTGTGCTAGTAACAGAATAATCCTTTGTTAAGACAGTTACAATAATATCCCAGAACAATTTGCAACCTATTAAACTAAGAGGGCAGGAGTCCCCATCCATGAAGGGTTTACACGACCTTCTATGGAATCAAACTGCAAAGTCAGAATAAGCATAACATTCTCAGACATGGTGTTTTTCCTATACAGAAAAAGTAGACCCTTTTCTGCTCTTCACCCAGTTTACAAACTAGTAAACATGAAATAAACTCTTTTAGGCTTGAGTAGTTTAAGCATTTCAGTATGCAAAACCTTTGTAGCGGGACACTCAATGTCTAATGGTGTATATGATCAGAATCAGTATAACAGAAATTTGGGTTCACAAATATCATCTCGCTCATCTGTTTCAGATCAGAAGCATGCCATGCATCCGCAGCCAAACATGAAACAACTTTTGGGAAGATTCTTATTGGAATTTACCACTATATATATCAGAAAGTGTCCCAGAATACAACTATGCCTAGACTCTCAACCACAATAGCTAAGAGCCTATGACTTTTGAGTGGGCATTGTCATGCTGGTATTGACCTATGATGAGAGGGGGCCATGACCCATAAAATTCTAGAAGCACTTCGTCCACCCATAGGTTTTCTTTGGAGATCACAAGGAGTGCTATGACTTCCAAGTTCCAAACAAATGCAAGCTCCCTAGACTTTATGGGAATTACTGTCGCGGTCATGAGATCTGTTGCAGCTTGATAGCGAAAAGGCATAATTACAGGGTAAGTAGGAGATCCACATATATGAAAGAGATATTGTTGGAACCTTCAATGTTGTGTTTGAGAAGTGCACAACTTGGAGAGAATATTGGCAAGTAAAACTCTAAACCTAGTAGCTTCAATTTTACGTGAGCCTTAATTCACTTGGGATCCATATATATCAACTTTAATTAGGTCCAAAGAACACCACTTCCCTAGAGAACCAACATGAGAAAACTCAGCCAAGAAAAGTTCGACTCCCAAGTTTTATATGCTCCTTATTCTTGAACCCTTTAGCCTCAACCACTTTTTATACACCCTGTAATCTAAATGTAACTCAATTTCCATCTCATATCACCTCCAAGATTAACGCTCGATATAAGACCTCGCAATCACCAATCATGAGTCATGCCTAATGTGGTATCACCCAAAAATCAAAATGCTCATTTGGTACAGCCCCATAAACTAAAGGAGTTATCACCAAACTACACACACAATCTCACACGAAAAGTTCTTTTTCATTTTATTTCATTGCCAGTAATCAACATCTAAATCTTACAAGTACGATAGCAATAAAATAACAAAACAAACCACATACTTCATGTTAAAAATCCATTTTAATCCACATTCCATGCAAATTATTCATATGAAATTTTTACCAAATAAATCCTAAATAACTTTTGTTATTTCCATTTGTGTCAATTAGCCTATCAATTATGACCCACAACATATTTCTTCTTTCCTTTTGCAATGAACACATACAAATAATTAAAAAAAAAAAAAAAAAAAAAAAAAAAAAACAATAAGGCTTTAAAACCCAGAAGTAATTCAGCACCATTTAAACTAAATCTTCCAGATAATAATATAAGAATGAAACTTGAAAGTAAAAAAGAGATACCCACATGAAAAGTACCAGTCCAACTACCGAGGTTAAGTTGTACAAAGCGATGGAGATTATCGATGCCCAATGAATCTTCTTCTGCTATATCCAATTCTTGCTCAGGCACTGTAGTTGCTTTACTTGAGTTTATGGCCTGAGTTTTTATGCTATGAAATGTGGAATTAGTGCGGAAATTTGGAAGTGGAAGGTAAGTTCGTTGGATTTTGTTGTGACAAAGAAGTTTATGGGTTAATGGAGAGGAAATGGAGCAAGATAATGATGCCATACTGTACTGTTATGGGTAATGGCTACTGCATTAACAAAAAAAAGATGATAAATTGGAAAACCACCAGAAATAATTTTCTTTTCTGAGTTAAGCTTATCCAAGATATTCGATCGATTTGCCTTTCCCCGGTTTGGTGCTCACCTAATTAGTAACTAGTATTACATGCACGCAATGCGTGCGATAATGTGTGATGACAAATGAAGTAGAAAATAAAATTAATTGGGTAGAAACTGTCTTTATATTTTATTTTCTCAAAAATCTATATTCAGTTTAAATGTCCTACTTCCCCTTTTTTTCATTCAAACGAAACAGTTAGTTATTCTCTATTTCTTTTTCTTTTTTTTCCTTTTTCTTTTTTTTGGTGTCCCTCATGTGTTGCCTTATATAATAGAGATTCCACTTGACAAACAGAGTTTCATGTTGGCTCGATTTAGTTTTTAGTGATTTGGAAGCATAATGGTCCATTCTTATTATCTTGTATTATCTGAATTCATCAAAAATTATTAGAAATTATTTGAAATTAATCTGAGATTATTAAAACTTATCTAAACTTATTAAAATTTATGTATTGAAATTTAGTTCATAAATTGTTATCTGAACCTATTTGAACATATTAAAACTAATGTGATTTAGGGTGCGTTCTCCTTAACTTAAAAAATTAAGTTTCAGGTTCAATAAGTTCAGATAAGTTGCAATAAAGTCCAATAAGGACAATAAGTTCCAATCAGGTCTAATAAGGTCCAATAAGTTCCAATTAGGTGCAATAAGTTTCAATCAGGTGCAATAAGTTCCAATCAGGTCTAATAAGGTCCAATCAGGTCTAATAAGGTCCAATAAGTTCCAATAAGGTCTAATAAGGTCCAAATAGTCAATGTTCAATAAATATTTGTATTATTGTCCATTATGTTATTATTAGAATTCTAATTAAAGTACCACAATGATTATATAGTATTATACTTGTATTAGTGTCTATTATTTTATTAAATATTTGTATTATTGTCTATTATTTTATTATTCATATTACTATTAGCTGATTATGTTATTATTAGAATTTTTTATTAAAGTACCACAATGTATAGTATTATACTTCTATTATTGTCTATTATTTGATTATTCATATTACTATTAGGTGATTATATTATTATTAAATAATATTATAATCATGGTCAAATAATTAAGGTCAACAATAATCATCATTGTAATTACAATATTTTGCAATTCGTCTTTAAATAACTAGAGATAACATATTTTTGTTACTAATAACAATGAAATATATAAATGTTCAGTGAGAGATAAGGAGTTAATGCATTCTACTACCTTCACATAAATGAAAGTGGGGTGAGAGTTTTTCATATGTGCCAATTTTAACTTGTTAGCAATAAATGTTAATCAACTTTTGATTTTCCACTAGTGCTTTATAAAACCAAAACAAGAGTATTAGATATATTAGTTGTCAAAGTTATATATAGGCAAATATATAAATAGTAAATTTTTTTTGTTAAATTAATTATCATAAGAGATAATTAATAATTATTATTTTTTAAAGGACGAATTTTAATAATTATTACTTCATAATAAATTTTGAGGGTAGTATTTACGTTAGAGGTAATATTTACATTATTAATGGTTTTTTGTCTAGTAATGTCAAATAAGTTTCAATCAGGTCCAATAAGGTCTAATAAGTTTCAATCAGGTCCAATAAGGTCTAATTGGTTTCAATCAGGGCCAATAAGCAGGTCTAATAAGTTTCCATAAGGGCAATAAGTTCCAATCAGGTCCAATAAGTTGAATCAGGTCCAATTTAGAGTGCGTTCTGTTCTACTTAAAAAATTAAATTTCAGGTCCAATAAGTTCTGATAAGTTGCAATAAGGTCTAATAAGTGCAATAAGTTTCAATAAGGTCTAATAAGGTCCAATAAGTTCCAATCAGGTGCAATAAGTTCCAATCAGGTCTACTAAGGTCCAATAAGTTCCAATCAGGTCTAATAAGATCCAATAAGGTCCAAATCGTCAATGTTTAATAAACATTTGTATTATTGTCCATAATTTTGTTATTCATAATTTCATATCACTATTAGCGGATTATGTTATTATTAGAATTTTAATTAAAGTACCACAATGTTTAGTATTATACTTGTATTATTGTTTATTATTTGATTATTCATATTGCTATTAAATAATATTATAATCATGGTCAAATAATTAAGGTTAACAATAATAATAATAATTATAATTACAATATTTTGCAATTCGTCTTTAAATAACTAGAGATAACATGTTTTCGTTACTAATAACTATGAAAGATATAAATGTTATCAATTGATTGCTTCATTATCATCACTGGAGTATCTTTCTTCATCGGAGTATCTTTCTTCATCTTCTACATCATCCTCTTCAATTAATAAGTTTTCTTCACCAACATCCAACCATATTTCATCTGCTATCTACTTACCTTCACATTAATGAAAGTGAAGTGAGAATTTTTTATATGTGCCAATTTTAACTTGTTAGTAATAAATATTAATCAATTTTTGATTTTCTACTAGTGTTTTATAAAATTAAAACAAGACTGTTAGATATATTAGTGATGAAAGTTATGTATAGGCAAATATAATTTTTTTTTGTTAAATTAATTATCATAGGAGATAATTAATAATCATTATTTTTTAAAGGACGAATTATAATAATTATTACTCCATAAAAAATTTTGAGGGGGTAGTATTTACGTTAGTGGTAATATTTATGTTATCCATGGTCAATGTTTTTGTCTAATAAGGTCAAATAAGTTTCAATCAGGTCCAATAAGGTCTAATAAGTTTCAATCAGGTCCAATAAGGTCTAATAAGTTTCAATAAGGTCAATAAGTTCCAATAAGGTCCAATAAGTTCCAATCAGGTTCAATCAGGTCCAATAAGTTGAATAAGGTCCAATCAGGTTTAATAAGTTCCAATAAGTTCAGTTCAGGTTCAACAAGTTCAGTTCAGATAAGGTCCAATAAGTTCAGGGCTAATAAGTTGAATAGAACGCACCCTAAGTTGAACTTAGAACTTATTGGAACTTATCTAAACTAATTAAAACTTATGAGAACATATTTTGACTTATCTAAACTCATTAAATTTGAAACTTTGTTGAGGTAAAAATAAAGCACCCTCGTCCTTAGCATCAACATTCATTAACATCCCCATAATTTCTCTCTTTCATCTCATTCGTCCACATCACTTTCCACTAACTTTATCACCTATCATTCCCATCTCACAATTCCACACCTCCATTCATTAACCTCCCCATTTACCTTTTCTCTCCTACTTTGTCATACCCCACCTCCTTTTCTCTCTCCTACTTTCCATACCCCACCAATATTAATAAAATAATTTGATTCAGCATATTAATTTTAGATAATATTAATTAAATCAAAATATGATAATTATAATTAAAGAATTACTCCCTCCGTTTCCTAAAGATCTTCCCACTTACTGTTCCTACAGATACCAAGGAAAATCAAGTTGTGTGGGGCATGGTGTGAGTAAAGTAGGAAAGAGAAAGGGGTTAAAATAAATAAACAAATAAAAAGGGGTTAAAGTAAGAGAGAGAAAGGGAGTAAAGTTGAATTAATAATGTAATGGTGGACCATATGATAGTGACATGAGAGGGTAAATAGGGAAATTTATTTTGCCAAATGAGGAATAAAGCAAAAGAGGGAAGATCTTTTGGAAACACCCTTAAACGAAAAGAGGGAAGATCTTTAGGAAACGGAGGGAGTACCTTATAATTAATCGGATTAATGCATTAATTATATTATATTACAAAAAAGCTTTATTTTTAATTACACTAGTGTATCCATTTTGTTGGTAATTTGGATTTTGTTGGTAATTGAAATTTTGTTGGGAATATGGATTTTGGTCGTGATTTGCATTTTGTTGATATATATTTCTATAATTAGGATGATTGGGATTTGGGATCCATAATTATCAAATAAGAGTTACGAAATACTTAATGAAAAATTATGAATTTTTTGAAGTGTTGAAAATATATCAAGATTGGTCTCTATTTATAGAGGATAAAAAAATATGATCGTTGGTATAATTTTTTTTAATTCATTATATTTAAAAAGTTATGGCAGTTTTAATAACGGTATTATTACTGTTTGTAATATAATACATGGCGCGCATCAATTCGTTTGGAGGCAAGGGGCGTGCAGAGTGTGACACTTGTCGCGCTCTGATTGGCGCGCCGCATTTTTTTATAAAAAAAATATGCTGGGCAAGGAAGTTCTCGTGGGATTTGTTTTCCAAAAGTGTTGTACACATGGCACTCTGTCATTCGTCCTCAATATTGGAGGGTTTCTTAATTATGGGTGTTCCCCATTTTTTCTCCATTATGAGTAACATACCTCCATTGGTGGAGAGGTTCCTATTTTTAATTTTTTACAAATGGGGAACCCCAATGTAGGTGCTCTTAGAGCATGGCCGTTGGTTGATCCATAAATTGGTGAAAAAAGAGACAATAAAACCCATTAAACAAATAGGAGAGAGAGAAAAAAAAAAAAGGAAATAGAGTGTTGCTCAGATCGTGGGAACGATCTCAAAATGCCAAGGCAAAGGGGAGTTCATCGCCAAATGGCACAACGGGAGAGGAGGCTCAAAATGAAGTGGGGTCCACTGCTGTTGTATGGCAGCCATCCAACGCCCCTCATTTCTCCAATCTAACGGCTAGGATTATTTGTAATTATCAACGTTGCAAATTTTTGCAATGGACATATTGTTAGTTTTTAATTTCTTTTTTTAAAAAACACCAACAGCTATATTTTTTTGTCTATAAATAGAGACTAATTTGAGCTATTTTTACACATCTTATTTTTGAGCTCATTTTGTTAAGTTATTACCGTATCTAATTATGTACAATATTAACGAAATTATTTTTTACTAATAATTTTTAATCACAAATATAAAAATTATTTACATTCAATAATCATTAATTGATTCTTAAATAATTCATAATAAATAAAAAAATGAGATGAAAAAGAGATTGAGGAGAGAGAATATATGGTGGGGTATAGTAAAAAGTAGGAAAGATAATGTGAAGATCTAAAATTATATATCATCCATTGAGGGTGAAGAGATCATTAAAATCAATTGTGGATCATAAATGAGGTGGAAGAGTGAAAAATTAATAAAGTAATTGATGATCCCAAATTTAGCATCATCCATCGGCCATGCTCTTAGAGCATCAACATTCATTAACATCCCCATAATTTCTCTCTCTCTCTTCATCACATTCGTCCACATCACTTTTCACTAACTTTATCACCTACCCTTCCCATTTCACAATTCCACACCTACACTCATTAACTTCCCCATTTACCTTCTCTCTCCTACTTTTCCATACCCTACCTCCTTTTCTTTCTCCTACTTTTCATAATCATACCCCACCAATATCAATAAAATAATTTGATTCGTCACATTAATTTTAAATAATATTAATTAAATCAAAATATGGTAATTGTAATTAAATAATTACCTTATAATTAATCGGATTAATTCATTAATTATATTATATTAACAAAAAAAGCGTTATTTTTAATTACACTAGTTTACCCATTTTTCCTATGCGGTTTAATTTGACAATTACATAATTGCTAATTATAATAATTTACCCGATTTTAACATTAATTATAACGATAATTAAATACGCAAAAAAACACCATAAATTTATTTGAAAAAACATAGATGAAAAAACATAAATTACTATACAATTAATTTTAAATAAAATATTGCAATAATTTAGATCTTCAATATTCATCAGTAGACTGGTGATTAATTTGCCAAAGTCTCGTTGTAAGGCGTTGTGTACATTTCTATCCCATGCATCAGCTCGCCTTTTCATATATCATTCCATTCAATATCATTAATTCGACCATGTTGCACATAATAGTTTGTACGCGTTGATCCGCTAATTGCTGTTGCATTTTCTTGCTCGAATTCTAACATGTCAGCATAATTCTAATGTGTATCTCGCTCATCCTCAACAATCATATTATGAAGAATTATACAAGTCAGCATTATCTCCCACAACAACGTTTCATCCCATACAAGAGCTGGTCTTTGTATTATTGCGAAACATGATTGAAGAACACCAAAGGCCCGCTCAACATCTTTTCGGACAGATTCTTGTCGCTCAGTGAACAATTGATCCACGGGATTCATTGGGAGTCGAATCGCTGGGATGAACACGGCCCACTAAGGATATATCCCATCAGTTAGATAGTATCCTTTGTTATATGTGTTCCCATTGACTATAAAGCTCACTTAAGGGGCTTCACCTTGATATAAATCATCGAACACTGGATATCATTGCAACACGTTGATGCCATTGCAAGTTCTAGGTGTTCCAAAAAATGTGTGCCATGTCCATAAGTCACCAGAGGCAACAACTTCTAAGATAACTGTTGCAGATTTACTCCTTCCTTGGTATAATCCTTTCCAAGCACGCGAACAGTTTTTCCATTGCCAATGCATGCAATCTATACTGCCCATCATGCCAGGAAATCCCCGTCTTTCGCCATCATGTAGGAGGCGCTAAAAATCTGTAATGGTAGGCCTCCTCAAGTACTCTTCTGTGAATGCTTCTCAAACCCCTTTAACAAAGTGAGCAAGGCTTGCTTTTGCAATTGACTGAGCTATTTTGATGTACTCATCAATTGAATCAGCTGCTACCTCGTAGGCTAGCATCCTCAACACTGCTATGCATTTCTGGATAGGAGTGGCTCCTAGTTTCCCAGTAGCGTCGTGACGTTGCGTGAAGTATTTATGTTATTTCGCAGTTTCTGCCTCCACAACTCGAAGGAATAGAGACCTGCGCATATGAAATCTATGTCGGAACATAGATTATAACGGACGATCAACAAAGTAATCGTTCATTAACCTTGTGTTTGCAGCTTCACGATCTCTATCAATGTACTTAAGCTTCTTGTAAGATCTTCTTCTGTTGCTGAATGCTTCTGCGACTAGGGCAACAACCATTTGAGCAGCTTGCTCGATTATGTAATCTTCTTCTTCATCTAGACACTCGTTCACAGCGATGATGTTGTTGACATAGTCATCAAAGAATTCATCACATGAACTAGAAGAATTTTCATTTGGGTTCATGTTTGTAAGAAAATTTGAGAAGGGGGAAAGTTGTAGTGTTTATTAGAAGGAGAATATTGTTCACGTTTAATTAGAATGTGACTATTATGTCCAAAAATAAATCACATATGTTAATAACATATTTATAGAAGAAAAATTACATAATTAAGCATTATAATTGCGTTTTACAATATTCAGAAACAGAATTACAATAATTCCTACTAAAACTATTATAAGTATCATTCCCCAATAAAATATGACCTTCAACTGTCTGAAAGATTCTAGAAGATCTGGTGTGTCGTTTTGAGGGCGACGGTTTCCGACATTGTACATGGTGGCCGAAGATAGCGGAGATGAAATTTGTGAAATTTTATGAGAAAGAAAATTTTATGGGATAAAAGTGAGTGAGGGAGGCGGACGAGAAAATAAGAAGGGTTAAAATCCCTTTTATAGTGGTCTAAAAATACTATTCACATTTAACAGGTAAGATATATACTGATATCTAATACGTAATGTGCTGACAAAACAGAAAAATAGAGTATATGTAATAAATTACTTTAAGAACTAATAATAATTAGTTCCCCAAAAATAAATTAGCTAACGTATGGTTATGACTTATAACTAATTCATGGTTTGAGATATTAGATACTAGTCATATCATTTATTGTCTAAAGTGGCTTTTATATATGCTTTTAAGTCCAAAACATCGGTATGACAAGTGAGGCAAAAAAGAAAAAAGACAAAAGCATTAAATTACCTTTTGTTCAACACTTTGAATCCCCCCCCCTTTTGTGTGTTTAAAAGAAACACAAAGTGTCTAGTAGAGTATGGACGTTGGCTAGGCTATACTACACTACATGACAAACAAGTTTCCAAGTGCCAAGACAGAGATGCAAGTTGATGGTTAGCAGTAGCTTTGGAACTAGTAGTAGTTAACATTGGAAATTGCTGCCATAATTTGAAACAAATAAAAAACCGGTACTTATAAGCTAGCTTCATTTCGGTGCAAAGAAATCTACCTACTTCTTTCATCATTTTCTTTCAAAGCTTTCTTCCCCCTTTTCTTTGCACAGTTAAAAAAAATAAATACAAGACATAAATTCCATGAAAAATAACAAACAAGTAAAAGGTAGCAGGTAGTTCCACCATTATAGCTATTTTCCGGCCAAAAATCCATCCTCTTTGTAGTGTCAGCCGTCCATCCAGGCGGCAAAGTCCGTCCATTTAGGCGGCAAGTTCAATGTAATAGCCCGTCCATATATGCAGCTTTAAAGGCAAAGTATCTGCCTCCATGAAGGTGGCGCGACTTGCTTGGCGGCGGCCGAGCCGATACCGCAAGTTAATTACTTTGCCGTCACTTGTTGCTGACGGAAGGACCCTCATCGTCCCTACTTCTTTTATTATTCTTATTAGGATTTTGCCGGATTTCAGTTGGTGGTTCCGGAGGAGGGTTATCATTGAGGTTAAGGACGGTGGTTTGTCGGCGTTCACCAACATGGCTATTAACGTGAGTATTATGGCGTTGGGGTGTACTACCAACTCCTCATGCCGGATTTGTGGTACAAGGTACACTATTACATTCTATGACAAAATATATACTACAAAGAGATACATTGTTTAGAATAGTATTGATCCCATTACACTGGTGATCCATATTTTTTTTTTTGAAAAAAAATTTAGTAGCAATTGAGAAGAACTACCTTTTGATAGTAGAGCGAATTGGTGCTAATAACGTGTTGTATTATAGAGAGATTTTAAGCAAGATTGGAGAATATGCTCTTGTTATTGTTCATTTTCTCTCGCGAAATGCGGTATATATATATAGTGCTGGGTGAATAATTCACCCGGTGATACATCATATCACTGCATAACTGCAGTGAAGTGTCTAATCATGGACGGCAAAATACGACACCGTTTTTATCCGTTCACCGTTTACATAAAATATTAAAAAAAAAAACTTTATACATAATATACCCCGAAATTGTTAGGCAATTCGCAAGTTGAAACAAGTTTATCAATGTGGGCGGCAAAATTCCACGGCACCAATCCATGCACTTATGACTTTCGAGATTCCGCAATTCATGCAGTTAATTGCTCCAAAAAATATTTATAGTTGCATACCATGATATCATTATATTAAAGATTGTGTGTCATTACTCATTAGATATAATAGTGGGGATTGGGGAGGTGTGCCTAGCCGGTGGATAAGTGGAATCCTGGGGTCTTAAAGAGGGGGTGCAGGCTACAGTGACGGGATAATTGCTTAAGTCAAAGTGAAATGGAAGTATTAAGAAAACATCAAGTCAAATTCCCAGAACGCATCATCCAAATAACACAAAGACACCATAACGAAAACAAAACGTAATCAATTTGCCTTTGGGAAATTCTAAATTTTACAACCACATCCCAATTCCAATTCCAATAAATCAAGAAATACAATTCTGTAGTGACTTAACACGAATAGGCTAAAAGAAATGAGATTAATAATAAATAAAATATTGTTTGATCCAATAAGTTACTCCATATTCTACAAATCATCCCATGACTCGAAGGAAAGAATCCCAAACAGCACCAATGCCAAATACTAGTGGCAGAACAAAGTGGGATCTGTAGTAAGTTCTTGGTGCACTACTCTTAACAGGGGCTGCAGTTGGAGGTGGAGGGCGCTTCTCGATCCTAACTGACAACTTCATGCCACCATAACAGAAGCCGTTGCCACTAACGAAGTAGCGGTGTTTGGTTACATTGAGATGAACTACATCCCTTCCAGCTCCTGTAGTGTAGTTTCCCAAAGGGTGCTCGACGTTGCAGTTTTCGTAGTTGGTCTTGTTCACCTCAAGCACACTCATCTGGTTTCGGTCATACACAAAAACTTGAGGGCAGAAAGAAGATTAATTAGAAAATCTATGTTAATTAGTCACATTAAACCACATGAGAGACAAGCAAGATCCAGCACATATGATGTGACACACAAGTAACTCTATATATTTTTTATTATCATTGGGAATAAGATATGACTTGGGTATGAAGACAATTTGGTTGTCAGACAGAGAGATCTTACTACAATTCATAATCAATATGGTTAAGACACTTTGCACCCAAAAAATATGGTTAAGACTTTATAAATAACTGAATTTTTTAAATTTTGTTTGCTTTTTTTTAGTCCTGATATTAGTTTCCTAATTTAGACATAAATCAGGACCACCCAACAAAAGATGTCAAGAGATATCAACCATGCCAGGCTGTATTGCCTTGCCCACACAATATTCCCACCAAATCCTCATCTATGAAAGTGTGAATGATAATCATTTTGGCAAGACCTTTAAAATAAGGCTACACGGTTTACCCGCATGTCTTCCAATGGTGACATTTCCAATCTATTGCACACAATTTGGAAGATCAACTTCCAATGTGTACAAAAATCCTGAACTCTAATTCAAAATTCTCTTGATTCATCCACCCGTCATATGGATAATCTACCTAGTGGGTAGATGAAGCTTTTTCCACACATAATACTACTATCTTTCTGAGGTGGATTTCATTACGAATGCACATAATGGCGAATCACTCCTAAAAATCGGGCTAATTAGTCGAATCGTAAGCAACTATTTGATGTTCTGGATAAATTGGACTGTTTAATCCAATTCTAAGGATCAATCAAGAGTTCCTCTTATTAATGAGCACGTCTCTGAAAATTCTGAACTCCCAAAGACCTTACTACATAGCCTAATATCAGCTATTTCAGGACTATCATTCCTAATATGCAGCAATTTAACAAGACACAAAATGTGTAGCTACGTTATCTACATAGTTTGAGAAGTTCAAGTAACATGATTCATCGGTAGGACTCATTCATGGTTCACTTGATGGATAGATTAACTCAAAACTCTATCTAGAGAGACATAAATATCCTCAAGAGAAATTCCTAGTTCTTAATAGTTACAACTCGTTTGACAGGTACGAATGACGATAATAATAATAATAAAAAAAAATGTAATCTACAAGGGAAATCTATTACTCATTACCATGGTAATGAAATCTCATCCCAACACATTTGATTTTCCCACAAATTTTTCATTCTCACTCAATAACACTTTCCTAAGTACTAATATAGTAACGAAATTCAAAAGCAAAAGAGATGGTTTGGACAAAGTAGCATTGCCATGCATCACGCCTTATTTGGTTGAGCTTTTTGGGGCTTGAAAACGAATTCAGTAGTCTGAGTCTATTACTCCTTATTTGGTTTGGATAGTGGGTTGCTCAATACCCTTAGAGGGTAACCCAAACTCCCAAATTATTACTCTCCGAATTAGAGGATTAACAAAATCCTTTTCATTCCCTTATAAGTGATTCATTTCCATTATTGAACCAAACACCCAATAAAGTAACAATTATTGTTACCGTTCCTCCCCTTTACCTGATTCCATTCCCTATCCGTTCCTCTATTTGAACCAAACAATCCCTATACATCATTGTCATTTATGACCGATTACCAATCAGGCCTGTGGGAACATTTTGTAGCTCCTAACATGTTATGTTGTAGGTCAAGTGAATTGCAAATGCTGAATCTTAAATTCAAATATCATACTTCCTCCATTTCATTTTAAATGCAACAAAGAGGTATTTTTTGTGAGATATAGAATATTCTTTTGTTATATTTAAAACAAAATGGAGGAAGTACATGAAGCCAATCACCTATATCACTATATTATGATAGTCTAATATGTTCTTGTGATTTAATATACAACATTTGCAGTTCAACATACAATACGTTCTTAAATATTAGGAACAGAGCTCCACATTACTGGTTCCCTAGGACTCCATAAGAACCTATTAACTCTTTTTTTTTTTTTTTGAAAGGAAGAACTTATTAACTCTTAATGATATGGACAGCAAGTTTGTTTTTGTACCAAAAATAACATTTCCATAAACTCATTCAGCAAATTTACGTAAACACTAATTGTATGTATAACCTTGACCATCATTTAACATCTCTATCTTTATAAAAATCATGAAAAAATCAAACAATATTCTATAAGAATTGATAATCTTTTCAGGGTCCATCATTAATTTGGGTTTTAATTAAACAAAAATAAAAACCAACAAAAACCAGTCAAACCAAAACCAACTTATTAAGATCTAAACTTTACAGAAAGAATATAAAAAAAAATTCTCAAATTGACACAAAATTAGATCTAAACTAATGATTTAATAACACACGTTGCAAGCAGATCTGAAGAAAATTCAGAAGAGAGAGAGAGAGAGAGAGATTTACAGAGCCAATCATCAAGGTAGAAGTGCTTGTCTTGGGCCCAAATAGTGTAGTTAACATTGGAAGTCCAGCCCATTTTGCCACCAACAATGTATCTTTTCGCATAAACTTGAGGTACCATAACCACAACCAAGGCGCACATTAGCGCCATTAACAGAGATATTGACCTCATTGGTGCTAGCTATATCAATGGATTTTTCTCTCTTTCAAAAAAATGCAAGATCTTTTTTGTGTGTGACTCTGTGCTGGGTTGTTCTGGAAGCAGTAGAGTAGTAATAAAATGGTGTTTTTAGATAACAGTGGAGTTTTATTTATACTGCCTTTTTTGTTTGAGTGAATGATGGAGATGTCTAGGTTGACAGCCTGGCAAAGTCATGTTCTAGATTTCTAACCCCCACATGGTAGGGATATTTATATCAATAGTTTATATTATTTTCGTTTGAATACCAAATTTGGGTAAGTATGATTATAGCTGTTAATCTAATTATTCGAGTCGGGTTCAAATTGGATCATATTAAGTTTTAAGTCAAGTTCGGTTATATTGAGTCAGGTCATCAAATTCAACCTGTCGGGTGCATATCAGGACCCTGTCTTAATTCGACCAGGTCTGTCTCGGTTTGTTTCTTTTTTCAGGTGTGGTCGGGTTCGACACAGTCAATTTCGAAAGGAAGTCATCTTTTGTGGTTATATGGTCTCGAATCAGGCTTATGGTAGGTTTGTGGTGCTTTCAGTTTCTGATCATCCATGGGTCGGATTGTTCTCGAGTAAGGACAACAACAATTTGGGTTATTGACAAGTTCGAGTCAAGTTTAGGTCGGTAGTTATGGGGTGGGTTTCTCTATTGGGTTGTGCCATACTTGGTTTCGAGTCACTTTCGGATCGCTTTGAGTACGGAACGGGTTATGAATCTTGTGTGGCACTACTTCCCATTTGGATTATTATTTAAGG
The DNA here is from genome assembly GCF_026745355.1 of Beta vulgaris subsp. vulgaris. Taxonomy (NCBI): domain Eukaryota; kingdom Viridiplantae; phylum Streptophyta; class Magnoliopsida; order Caryophyllales; family Amaranthaceae; genus Beta; species Beta vulgaris. The sequence continues at coordinate 13,625,180 of NC_079203.1, forward strand.
TTTCATTGAAAGTCAATGCTTGAATAGTTCATCTAGTTTACTAAAAAACCACTTAGTTAGAAACCGCCTCTTGGGTGGTCCCTAAGAGGTTTTTAGGGAGTTTCTATATATGCTTTTTTGCAATAGTATTAGTTTATGATTTATGTTACTATGTGGTGAAGGCAATGACAAGTCGAGTTAACAACAACCAACAAGTCGGGTAGAATAGGAACACTAGTAGGAACTATCTGGTAAAATGAAGTATCGTGTCGCAACATGTCTAGTAAAATCGGGTAACGGGTCGCAACACATCGAAACAATAACCGTCGAGTTCTAATCAGTTTCAGGTCCTAATAATTAGGTTATGGGTTGTTATCAGGTTCGGATCGTTGTCAGATCGTATCACTTTTAGTTATCAGTCTTTTTTGGACGGGTATCGGATGAAGTTATCATTTACTATGAGGTCAAGATGAGGTCAAGTTATCACTTTCATGGAGTACTGAGTCAAGATCAGTTGCTATCGAGGTAAGATACACGTCAGGTTACATGTGACTTGTTTTACTAAAATTTCAGGTGCAAGTTAGTTACAGATCATTACAGGTTTAGGTCATGGTTCTTATATCCATGTCATTTTTTTTACAGCTCTCAGTATAATGGTGAGTAAAGGATGATCTACTAGACTAGATTCAAATGCACACAATGCGTGCTTTAAGTAATAAAGATATGAACACGTTAGTATCACATTGTAAAATATTTTTTGAAAATAAAAAAAACATTTACAGTATTTCATGTGGACACCAAATTTATCATGAATTGCCTTTTATAATAGAGATTTGTGAGATGTGTTAGTACCTATTTTATTTTTCTTTTCTTTTTGGATTTTTTGCTTTTTTTTTTTTCTGAACTTAACTTTTTTTATTTGTTTTGAACTTTTTCTTATATACTCTAGGCTTTGTTTTTTAAATGAGCTTTTCTTAACTCTTTTTGAATTTTCCTTTTCTATTTTTCTGAATTTTCTTGAACTTTTCTTATACATTTTTTTTTTCTAAAAACAAGCAAAAAAAAAAAAAGAGATCAAGCCATAGTCTACTATGCTTATTTTGTTATCTACTTAAGAAAAAGTGATATAGGAGTATAATGAGCCTGATATGCAAATATCTGTGTGCGTATGTGTAAAAGATATTAATTTTGCATGGTCTTTCTTCTTACATATAAACAACAAAAGAGTTATCATAGAAGTATTTTTATATTTATTCGTTTATTTATATGGACTTGTTCCATACTAAATCAGAATGGACTTAATGTTTGTATATGTAAATTATATATAAAAAAAAGGTCAATGTGTCAAATATATATAAAAAGAGGAATAGGTGTAGATTATGAAGGGTGACTATGTGAGAGGAAAAAAAAGATATTAAGTTATAAAATAAAATTTTCATTATGATCTTTATTATATAAGGGAAGGGGGGAGCAATGGTGTCCTCTTTTGAAACGCCTATTTTGCCCCCCTTCCCTTTCTAAATTACAAAATGAATGTCAAAATCAAAATCGGCACTCAAAGGGAAGGGGAAAATAAATTTACAACACTCACTCACAAATCACTTAAAAGAGGAAACTTTACAAATTACCCATACAATTGAGAAAATCACGTTATAAAAATCACGCAAATCACTCAAATAATCAGGAAACTTTATTAAAACTTAAAATTAACATACAAACTAAAACTAATAACCTAGAACGTCAATACATACAAAAACATTTACAAAAATTTACTTACAAATTACTATTCTCAAGAACCATTCACAATTAATGTTGGGTCATGATAAAAATAAAGGTGTATTTGTAGTGAAATCAGAATTTAGAAATTAGACAAGAAATTTTTTTTTTACTTTTTTTACAGTGTTTCCTATATATGATGAAACTTTTACATATATTTGGACCTATTTTTTCTATTATATAATAGCGATTAATTATCAAGGTAAAAAGGTTTATGTAAAATATCATTCAAGAATTAAAGTACAACATATCTCTATTATATAAGGGAAGGGGGAGCTATGGTGTCCCCGAATGAAGAGACTATCTTACCCCCTTCCCATTCTAAATTACAGATTCACTTACAAATCAAAGGGGGCTTCAAAAAAAAAATCAAAAATATAATTATAATAATCACTCACAAGTCAACTAAAATCATAAAATTACATAATTTACGTTATGCAAATCACTAAAATGAGGAAACTTTAAAAAAAACTTAAAAATTCACTTACAAATTAAACTACAACCTATGAAAAAATTGACTTGAAATCAAAGTGTCTACTTTCTTCATAATTTATGAAGTACTGTACTTAATTCAAAAATCAACTAAAAAATTATAATATTAGAAATCATAAATAAATTCAATTAAATTTATATTTTGTTCATAGAATTTAACATTGAAAAGTAAAAAAAAAAAATGGTGAGAGACTTAAGTGACAGAAACTAAACCAATCAAATTTTGCAACTGAAAACAATTATACTTCGTATGTCTAATGTTCAAATTTTGACTCTTATGCCGAAGAAAATTGAGTTTCTATTTCGAAAAAATTCAAGCACGCATCGCGTGCAAAAAATTCTAGTATATTAATATAAGAAGTGGCAACTTTATATATATATATATAAAAAGAATTGCCATTATGTTAGATAATACTAGATTCGTGTAGCTCAAATTTGTAAAATGTTACTATATGAAAAAAAAAAGAAATTATTATATTATATATGTAACTTTTATCTATAATAATATTAATGTGAATCAGATTTATCAACACTTAAAAAGGAGTTTGGTATTGTTTGAAAACCATCAATGATCGTCGTGCTCTGGTGGTCATAAAAGTTGTGGTGTAATAGTAAGGCTCATGATGGTGAGAATATTAATAATTGGTGATAGGGATTTTGTTCATGTCAATTATCAAACGTCATTTTTTCTATGATAGAGTGGGGAAGTGAGCTTTAGTTATACATTTAAAAGAGGCTGTCGGATTTCATTATTCTTTTTCGACAGTAAAGAACTATATACTTAATATATGTTCTTAGGCTACAAATAAGTCAAAGTGGTGGTTAGAGCATGTGGAATAAGATATAAGAGTTTATAGGTTCAAAACTCATTGTTGATTATATTTGTAATGAGGACATTAACGTCAAGTAAGGCTGTGCAAATATAAAAGAGAAAAAGAAACATAATTTACGTTAATCCTGTAATCGTCTCATTTTACAGGTTCATGAATCAGATGATTAATGTTTAATGATTATAATTAACCAATCGCTACATCTTAATGTTTACAATCATATTTATTGTAAAATGTTTTACGGACTGTTGATTATTTGCATCACATAAACGAAATTCTACCTGAACTTTTGATTACCGAACATTATAGTGAAAGATTTATGTCATCGACTTAAATGCAATTACTAATTATATAATGGATCGTATTATGGAGATAATAAATTCATTCTATTGGGTCGTCTATACGTCTTGCTAGAGAATGCTATAGAACTTCGGGTTAGTAAATTATAAACCCGAAGCCAATATAATGGATCCTATAAGGTCACACATTATACTTGGATCAACAAAAGAAGCCTAGAGCCCATAAGGGCCCTAGGAGTGGCCGACCAAGAGGAAGAGAGGAAGAGAATATTTTAACCTAAAATATATTTATATATTGGGTTAGGCAATAAAAGAAATATACCAAATATCTATTATTATTCTTCTCTCTCCTATTCTCTCAAAAGTCACGTAATATACTCCATAAAAGTTGAAGAAGATTTCTTCCTTCCAACTAGCATTGGTGGAGTGTTGATCCGGGTTGGTGGACCAAGTAGAGGAATCACAATTGGGCTTCTTTATCCGGGTTATTCAAGATTTGTGGAATTCACGCTACAAAGGCTAATTCTAAACTTATATGTGATCCTTGATTATATATGCATGTGATCCTGTTTTAAGTGCTTATGAATTAGATTCATGAAATTCCACTTATAGTACTTATATAATCCTACAGTGGTATCAGTTTTAGCCTCTTGCTTATAGAATTTTGGTCATAAAGTTTAGTTTATGTATGATTATTTTTAATTTGATTAAGGGGAGGAATTGAATTATGGATTGAATAATTAATTGAAATTAATTAAATGGAGATTTAATTACTTGCTTTCTCAAATTTTAATGGCCGAATATTTCATCCTATAAACCCTAATTTTTTGAAATTTAAAAATATGATTTTAGATCTCTAAATTTCGAATAGTAAATTCATGTTATTAATCTAATTTTCATGTTTAAAGTTGTTTATGTATGAAAATAAATTCATATGAAAAGTGTTTTATATGAATTAGTGATTAATTTATATGAATAACCTAAAAATTAATTAAAATAGAGATTTTAAATTAATTTTCTGAATTAGGCTTAAAAGAGTTTATGTTTAGTTTAATCAAGATCACTAAATTAATTTTACAAAAGGTTGTAATTTTATTTTTCCTTCAAATAAAATAATAAGAAATAAGGAAATAAAATTGAAGGAGGAGGAAGATGAGCAGCCACAACGGCTGGTCCGGTGGTCTACCGGCGAGAAGCAGGGGGGAAGCGCGACGCAGACTGTCGGCGAGCAATCGAGTCGACAAAGAAGGTGGTTGTAACAGCCACCACGCGATGCACGATGCGCAGCAGTAGCGTGCTGCTGGCTGGCGCTGGCACTTTGCTGCCGGCGTCGGCTCGCGAAAACCGAAAGTTGTCGGTGAAGTCGTCGAAAGGGTGGCCGGAATTTCTGGGCCGGCGAGTTGCAGGCTGTTGTGTAAAAGCAGCCTTGTGCTACTGTTGATTTACGTACGTTTTTTTCAGTTTTAAAAATAAAAATAAAATTTTTTTGATAAAAGAAAAACGTGCTTAAAACCTGCTCTAGGGCAGATGCAGATTTTTTTTTTTGGAATTTTATTTTAAAACAAATTTTTTGAGAAAGCTAAGGAGATTTCAATTATGACTTGGTCATAAATTTCAATCCATAACTTGATTTTTTAATCTAATTAAAATTAGTTAGGCTAGTTTTATAGGATATAATCTTTAGGTGATTAGATATTACTTAAATTCTTTATCCTCTTGCTTTAATTAAGAATATTTGATATTTTAATTGTTGGCAAGTATAATATGTGATATTATTATGTGGCTTTTATATTATGATATAATTGCTATGTATGACTAGTATGGCCCAAATTAAGTTAGAAAATACGATATGCGTATCGTGATGTGTTTTTGTAATTTTAAATACGATCTGCGTATCGTTAAGTATTTTTGTAATTTATTTAATTTAGTTATTATTTAAATTATTTTGGTACTTATGTAATCCAAAGAAGAGCCCATCAAGAGAAGGCCCATGGCTAAGGTGGATGGAGATCCATGAAGAGTCCAAGAAGGAGCCATTGATGCTTAGTTCTTAGGATTAGGGGGCCATACTAGATCATTTATTTTTGCATTTTATTATTCTTTAAAATGCTTATAAGTTTATTGTATGTTGTTTGTTGATGCGCTAGAGTTCACTAATTCATAACAACATAATAAACTTAGGTCCCGTAAATATTAAGGTTTGCTTTTCCAAACATAAAGTACTTATAAAACCTTAATTAATAGTAATAGGTCATGCTCCGCAGGGTTATCATTAATTTTGGGATATAAGGTAAAATTGCGAATTTTACAACTTAGTTTGGTTGTCCTTAACAAAATTATCAAAAGCGTTTTGAATTTTGAAGCAAGAGATAGTTAAGCATGCGATGTTTATCCATCAAACAAGAGTTATAAAGTGTTATAATTAGTAAAAGATTTACTTACCTTGATAATGTAACGTTAAAATAAGGCCTCCTCTGCTTAGTGTTGCATGTTGATAGGATCTTGTAAATCACTTATTCATAGGGGACTTTAATTTTGAATAGGTGGTCAACCTAGAAACCTTTTACATGTTTTAGGTTGCTTTATAACATAAAATTGAACTTTGCTTTATTTTTCTGTCTGTAGATATCATGTCTAATAACAACAACAACTCTGGTTTCAACATTCATCCTTTTCTGGAAAAGGACAGACTGAATGGTGAAAATTTCTTTTAATTGGGAAAGGACCTTAAGACTCGTTCTGAGGTTTGAGGGTCGAGAGGACATCTTAGATACCCCACTTCTTGTAGTAACTGATGAATCAACTGAGGCAGAAAAACGTCGTGCTAAACAGGCTAGTGATAAGTCTATACCAATCACTTGCTTGATGGTAGCAACCATGGAGCCGAACCTCCAAAAGAGGTTCGAAACGAAGGATGCTTACACGATCATGCAAGAGCTGCAGGCCATGTTTAACTCAAGCCCGAGTTGAGCGGTATGAGACTAATAGGGAGATACTTGAATGTCACTTGAAGCCGGGTCAAGCTGTTGGCCCCCATGTTTTCCAAATGATGGGTCTTTTTGAAAACATGGAACGACTTGGATTCCCTTACAGGTTTGAGTTGGCTACTGACATTATTCTCCACTCACTGCCTGACAGTTTCAATCAGTTCAGAATGACCTGCAATATGAATGAGTTTGAAAAGACTTTGCAAAAGCTGCATGGATTATTGGTCAATGCTGAAAGGAACATCCCTAAGGTTGAACCAAAGAAAGAGGTTTTGATGGTTCAAAAGGGAAAGGGTTTCAAAAAGAAATGGGCAGGAAAGAAGGACAAAGGGAAGCAAGTTGCCACTGTTGCTGAAAAACCTAAGCCAACCGCCAAGCCAAAGGTCGCTGCGGAAAGCAAATGCTTTCGCTGTCACAAGATAGGACACAAGAAGAGGAACTGCCCGGTATACTTGGAGGAAAAGAAGTCTGGGGCTTCCACTTCAGGTATATATGTTATAGTACTCAATTTGACTTCTACTTCTTTATGGGTATTTGATACTGGTTGTGGTTCTCACATAGTAAATGATGTGCAGGGACAAAAAAAAATGGAAGGAAGCTAGCAAAAGGCGAGGTAGAGCTACGCGTTGGAAATGGAGCACGAGTTGCTACACTTGCCATAGGGAGCTATAGCCTACACTTGCCATCTGGGCTTATTTTAGAATTAAATAATTGTTATTTTGTTCCTGCAATAACTAAGAACATAATTTCGGTTTCAGTTTTGGATTCTGAAGGGTTTTGTTTTGAAATAAAGAATAAGTGTTGTTCCATTTCTTACAATAATATGTTCTATGCCAAAGATAAATTGATAAATGGCTTATATGTGCTTGATAAGTGATATGAATATGAATGTACTTTAGTCGAGTTTTACGGAAATCTAAGAATCTTGAAAGAAAGACTGGATCTTTAGGGTTTTCTTTAAGTATTAAGGATAGAACAATTCGATCAAACACAAAGTAACACGAATTGGGTCTTGATTCACTCTCAAACACAAAGTAATTAAGTAATCAATCTTAAATCTCAAACACAAAGTAATTGATTTAAGGTTTGGAAATCACAAAGAAGTCCGAAAATTTTCACAAAGAAAATTAAAACCTTAATCTCATAAATCTCTTAATCTATGTATTATTGAAAATCACGACCCCTATATATATGATACAAGAGTTTCTACTATTTTCAAACACTAAACTAGAATATGCTAATTAAAACTAGAATATGCTAATCAAAACTAGAATATGCTAAGTAGACTAGAATATGCTAATTATCCTGGACTATTCTACACACCTAGATAATTAATAAAACTCAATGATAAGGAATTAGACTCCTAAGTATAATAGGATTCCTTTATCACTTAAACACTTAATTAAAATAAAGTACTAATGTAATTAAAACCAATTTACATAGAATTCTAACAGAACTAGAACTCTACATAAATAACACTTCTAATTCATATCAATACTCCCTTCTTCGAAAAAACTTGTCCTCAAGTTTATTGTGATCCATGAAATCATCCAAATCAAGCGTACAACAATATACACCATGAATATGTGGCATCGGTCATCACCCTCTTCTGCTGCACAAAATTTTTGGCTTTTTAAATCTCGATTTTTCCTTAGTTGCAATTCATCCTTCCTAAAAAAACATGTAAAACTTTGGGAAAACCACAATCATCAGCAGCCCTAGACACCAAAGTAAATGAAATATTAACTAAACGCTCATATCTTTGCAAATCAACATTAGGTACCATCGCTTCCTCATGAGAAAGTTCAAAGTTCAAATCTTTATCCTCAAGACAAGAAAAAGTTTCGATCTTTTCTTCATCCTCAACAATAGGAAGTTGTTGTTTTTCTTCATGTCGTTTCTCTTGAAGTTGAACCAAATCATTCAAATCTTGAAGCATTACCATGAGTGTAGACAAGTTTTCTTTTTCCTTTTGTTGCCTCTCAAGTTCCTTTTTCTTGCTTCGATTCTTTGGACATGCCTTCGAATAGCCAATTCATTTTCATAAATGCCTCTTTCCGTCTTTGTTAGCTTAGAATAAGTCAAGAGATCTACTAAAATATCAATAGACTCTTCAAGACTAAGTTTATTAATGGCTTTAATAGTTCTATACCAATCATCCATTATTTTGTGTCAAAATAGTCCATTAAGGGTGCGTTCTGTTCAACTTAAAAAATTAAGTTTCAGGTCCAATAAGTTCAGATAAGTTCAGATAAGTTCAGATAAGTTCAGATAAGTTCAGATAAGTTGCAATAAGGTCTAATAAGTGCAATAAGTTCCAATAAGGTCTAATAAGGTCCAATAAGTTCCAATCAGGTGCAATAAGTTCCAATCAGGTGCAATAAGTTCAATCAGGTCTAATAAGGTCCAATAAGTTTCAATCAGGTCTAATAAGGTCCAATAAGGTCCAAATAGTCAATGTTTAATAAACATTTGTATTATTGTCCACTATTTTGTTATTCATAATTTCATATCACTATTAGGGGATTATGTTATTATTAGAATTTCAATTAAAGTACCACAATGATCATATAGTATTATACTTGTATTAGTGTCTATTATTTTATTATTTATTTGTATTATGTCTATTATTTTATTATTTATTTGTATTATGTCTATTATTTTATAATTTATTTGTATTATGTATATTATTTTATTATTCATATTACTATTAGCTGATTATGTTATTATTAGAATTTTTTATTAAAGTACCACAATGTATAGTATTATACTTGTATTATTGTCTATTATTTGATTATTCATATTGCTATTGAATAATATTATAATCATGGTCAAATAATTAAGGTTAACAACAACAATAATAATAATAATAATAATTAATTTTTTGATTTTCTACTAGTGTTTTATAAAATTAAAACAACACTATTAGATATATTAGTGATGAAAGTTATGTATAGGCAAATATATAAATAGTAATTTTTTCGTTAAATTAATTATCATAAGAGATAATTAATAATCATTATTTTTTAAAGGACGAATTATAATAATAATTATTCCATAAAAATTTTTGAGGGGTAGTATTTACATTAGTGGTAATATTTATGTTATTCATGGTCAATGTTTTTGTCTAATAAGGTCAAATAAATTTCAATCAGGTCCAATAAGGTCTAATAAGTTTCAATCAGGTCCAATAAGGTCTAATAAGTTTCAATCAGGGTCAATAAGTTTCAATAAGGTCTAATAAGGTCAATCAGGTTCAATCAGGTTCAATCAGGTTCAATCAGGTCTAATAAGTTCCAATCAGGTCCAATAAGTTGAATCAGGTCCAATCAGGTCCAATCAGGTTTAATAAGTTCCAATAAGTTCAGTTCAGGTTCAATAAGTTCAGTTCAGATAAGTTCCAATAAGTTCAGGTCCAATAAGTTGAATAAAACGCACCCTAAAAACTGTCCAGAATACCCATGCAATTTAAAGATCGAAAATTCAAGAAATATAACTCCAAATTCAATGAACTTTTGTCAGGATCTAGTCCTATATATTTTCAGCACTCGACCAAAATTTCACTCAAAAATTCCAAGTATATCAACCACAACGTCCAATTTATCACAACCGTGCCAGATTCAATCGAAAACAGACCAATGAACAAAAACCGTCCCGAAACTCTATGAAACGATCTTCAATTCTTATGAAATTTTAGGACAGTAATATAGACATGTAGTAGTCCAGTTTAGGCTTAAGAATAACCCAAAAATTCGTTTTTAACTAGGAGAACGAAAAAAAACAAAACGCACCTTGAAACTGTTTGAATCTGGATGAACAAACTGTAAGTTTTCTTTAATTTCTTTCGACCAGCTCTGATACCAATTTGATATGAATATGAATGTACTATAGTCAAGTTTTACGGAAATCTAAGAATCTTAAAAGAAAGACTGGATCTTTAGGGTTTTCTTTAAGTATTAAGGATAGAACAATTCGATCAAACACAAAGTAACTCACGAATTGGGTCTTGATTCACTCTCAAAACACAAAGGTAATTAAGTAATCAATCTTAAATCTCAAACACAAAGTAATTGATTCAAGGTTTGGAAATCACAAAGAAGTCCGAAAATTTTCACAAAGAAAATTAAAACTTTAATCTCATAAATCTCTTAATCTATGTATTATAGAAAATCACGACCCCTATATATATGATACAAGAGTTTCTACTATTTTCAAACACGAAACTAGAATATGCTAACTAAAACTAGAATATGTTAAGTAGACTAGAATATGCTAATTATCCTAGAATATTCTACACGCCTAGATAATTAATAAAACTCAATGATAAGGAATTAGACTCATAAGTATAATAAGATTCCTTTATCACTTAAACACTTAATTAAAATAAAGTACTAATGTAATTAAAACCCTAATTTACATAGAATTCTAACATAACTAGAACTCTACATAAATAACACTTCTAATTCATATCAATAAGTCATTACTAGTCTATAACATAGATAGCAAGAAACATAAATCAAATGATTCCAACCTAACCTACATTTGGCATTGTCGAATGGGTCATATAAACCAAAAGCGCATTCACAAGTTACAAAAGGACGGTATAATTCCATCATTTGATGTATGTGAGTCATGCTTAATGGGGAAAATGACAAAATCACGATTTACTGGAAAAGGTGAAAGGGCCTGCGATCTTTTAGGACTCATACATACAGATGTGTGTTGTCCTATGAGCACAAAGGCAAGGGGAGGATTTAACTACTTCATTACCTTCACTGATGATTTGAGTAAATATGGATATATCTACTTGATGAAACATAAGTCAGAATCTTTTTATAGATTCAAAGAGTTCCAAAGTGAAGTACAAAATCAACTTGGTAAGACAATAAAAGCACTACGATCCGATCGTGGTGGTGAGTATTTGAGCCAAGAATTTGATGATCATCTAAAGGGTTGTGGAATTCTTTTACAATTAACTCCACTAGGAACACCGCAATTGAATGGTGTATCTGAAAGGAGGAATTGAACCTTGTTGGATATGGTTCGATCAATGATGAGTCTTGCTGATCTTCCGATTTCTTTTTGGGATACGCTCTCGAAACTGTTGCACACACACTAAATAGGAGCCCGTCAAAGGCTGTAGAAAAGACTCCATATGAGTTATCGAATGGAAAACCTCCAAACTTGTCTTTTCTTAAGATCTGGGGATGTGAGGTCTATGTAAAGCGGTTACTATTAGACAAACTTGCACCCAAGTCAGATAAATGTCTCTTTGTGGGATATCCAAAAGAGACAAGGGGTTATTACTTCTATAACCGTCAAGAGAACAAAGTGTTTGTTGCTCGTGATGGTGTCTTTCTTGAAAAGGAATTTGTTTCTAGAAAGACAAGTGGGAGTGAAATAACACTTGAAGAAATTTGAGATGAGCAACAACTGGACGTGGCTCACACCATGTCAGAGACGGCCCGACAAGACGAAAGTCATGTTCTGGAGATGACGTATTCAACACGTGAACCTCCTACCGTCCCACTTGAACTTGATTCAAGCGAAAATCTTGAAACAGTTGAAGAAAACATTTCTCTTGATGCTTAGGCCCCGCGTAGGTTTAGTAGACCAAGGATTCCAAACAAGAAGTTGATTGATTTCCTATTGACTGAAAATTTTGAAATTATGATTTTGGAAAATTCAGAACCTACTACCTACAAAGCTTTGACGAGCCCAGACTCTGAGAAATGGCTTGAGGCCATGAAATCCGAGTTAGACTCCATGTCTGAGAATAAAGTTTGGACACTGGTTGACTTGCCTGATGGGGTTAACCCTATTAGATGCAAGTGGGTGTTCAAATTGAAAACAGACAAAGATGGAAATGTCTATGTCTACAAAGCAAGACTAGTTGCAAAAGGTTTCAGGCAAGTTCATGGTATAGACTATGATAAGACCTTTTCTCCAGTAGCAATGCTTCAATCAATTCGGATACTTTTAGCGATTGCTGCATTTTACGATTATGAAATTTGGCAGATGGATGTCAAAATCGCATTCTTGAATGGGTTCTTGAATGAGGATGTGTACATGACATAACCTGAAGGTTTTGAAGATCCAGAAAATTCTAAAAGAGTTTGCAAGCTTCAGAGATCCATTTATGGATTGAAGTAGGCATCTCGGAGCTGGAATCTTCGGTTTGATGAGGCAATCAAACAATTTCGTTTCATCAAAAGCGAAGAAGAATCTTGTGTTTTACAAGAAGTTTAGTGGGAGCAGCTTAGTGTTCTTAGTTCTGTATGTAGATGACATACTAATCATGGGAAATGACATACCAATGCTTGAGTCAGTCAAGGAATGGTTAAAAAGTTGTTTCTCTATGAAGGACCTTGGAGAAGCTGAGTACATACTGGGAATCAAAATCCAAAGAGATATGTCTCGAAGGATGATTGGGCTAAGTCAAGAAACTTATATTTGATAAGGTTCTTACAAGGTTCAACATGGAAAACTCGAAGAGAGGTTTCGTTCCCATGTCATATGGCATATCACTTAGCAAAAGTCAGTGCCCGACTGAGCCTGATGAGTTAAAGCGAATGAGTAGCATTTTATGCTTTGGCTATAGGATCTATCATGTATGCCATGATAAGTACTCGACCTGATGCTGCATATGCCTTGAGAATGTGTAGCAGGTTCCAAGCAAATCCAAGAGAAGCACACTGGACTGCAACTAAGAGCATCCTTAAGTACTTAAGGAGGACTAAAGGTATGTTCTTAGTATATGGGGGACAAAGTGAGTTTTTTTTTTTTGCTAATTAAGAGAGTAGATTAATAGAACCACAATTTACAACCAAACCACACCTAAAAGGAGACGAACCAACTAGGTTGGACCCCCTCCCTTAAGGCTGGTAACAAGCCCTACTGAGGCCTCTAATTACAGTTCATTGAACCACTGATAATCCTTCCTAGACAATTTCTTGGGTAAGACAGCCCATATTCTAGCTTTTGTGTGTGCTTTCAAGTGTTTAACAGCATAGTTCACACTAGGAATACTCTGCTGCCAGTAGCTAGAATTCCTGCTATTCCAAACAAGATATACTAATGCTGCTAGTCCAGCTAGTAGAACTTGCTTCTGAAACTTGGACCTTCTTCCATTCTGTATATTCCTGATGAGCTGCTGCAGATCTGTAGAAGGTGATGTGATGCTAGTCCATTCTTTAAACTGCTTCAAACATTCTTTGCTATATGAACAGGCAAAGAAGAGATGATTATGATCCTCCCTAGCATCTGCACAAATTAGACACATATCTGATTGACTTATACCATATTGGGCTAGCTTGGCAGTGGTTTGGAGCTTTGCTTGCATAACCAACCAAAGTATAAACCTGTGTTTAGGAATAGTTAGCCTATTCCATATAATTTTATCCAAGTAACAGCAGATTGCTCCCCAATGAGCTTGTGGTATTCAACCTTGATGGAGTATGTTGCCATACAGCTAAGCTCATTTTGTGTATAGATCTGTTTCAGCTGATCCTTCACCATACAAATCCTCTTCCAGTACCAACTGGCCCCTGATGAAGGTTCATATGTCCACCAATCCCTGCCTTTCAGATACATAGCATTGATCCATTTAAGCCACACACTATCCTGTTTGGAAGCAATAGCCCATACATACTTGCCCAAACTGGCTGTGTTCAAGAGTATGACATTCCTGAAACCAAGACCTCCTGCACTCTTCTGCTTACACACCTGCTCCTATGCTACTGCCCCTGATTTGTTGCAAAAATACTTCCCACTCCATAAAAAGGCCCTACAAATCTTATTAATTTCATTGAGGACCTTTTTGGGAAGTAAAAAAACTTGAGCCCAATATACATGTAGGCTAAGCAACACAACATTGATCAACTGAACTCTAGCAGTGTAGGACAGATTCCTAGTGCTCCAGATTCGAATTCTAGTTGTCATTTTATCTATGAGTGCTTCACATTGGCCAGCATTCACTTTCTTAGCACAAATAGGAACCCCCAGGTACCTAAATGGAAGGGCTTGTTGAGTGAAACCTGATGCAATGACCACTCTTTCTACATCATGCATGTTGAGTCATTCCACATGTGTAGTAAGCTGACTTATTTATGTTAGCTCTCAAGCCAGATGTGTCTGAAAAGAGTTTAAAAGCTCTTAACATGAGATGGATAGTAACATAATCTCCTTTGCAGCACATGATCAAGTCATCTGCAAAGCACATGTGGGTGAGTTTCAAGTCTTTGCACTTAGGATGGAACTGAAATTGCTCAATCTCTCCAAGCTTTGTCAGAATTCTTGACAAATACTCCATACATATGACAAAGAGCAGAGGGGAAATAGGGTCCCCCTGTCTCAACCCTCTGGAGGATTTGAAGAACCCTTCCATACTTCCATTCACCATCAATGAGAACATTGGAGTAGATACACACTCCATAATAAGGTCAATAAATGCAGTAGGGAACTCCAGTGCTTGCAACATTTCCTTTAAGAACTCCAAGCTTACTGTATCATAAGCTTTTTGAAGATCTATCTTCATTAAGCAGCTTGGTTGTACTTTCTTCCTCCCATAATGCTTCATCAGATCTTGAATAACCATGATGTTGTGGGTAATGTACCTTCCATGTACAAAACCCCCCTGATTCTCCATTATCAAGTTAGGCGAAACCTCTCTCAATCTATTGCATAAGACCTTTGCAACACACTTGTATAAAGTGTTACAATAGGAGATAGGCTTGAATTCTGTTACATTTGTGGGGCAACTTTTTTTAGGAACTAAGGTGATCACTGTAGTATTCAGTGCCTTTAAAACCTTCCCTCCTTGTAGTACATCCAGCACTGCTTCAATCACTTCATCTCCTACTATAGCCCAAGTGTCTTTATAAAAGTATGTTCCAAATCCATCAGTGCCTGGAGCTTTATCTCCAGGGATTGGGAACAAAGCTATCTTCACTTCATCTCTGGTATAAGGAGCAGTGAGGAGAGCTTTATGAGCTTCAGTAACCAGGGGCCCCTCCTTTATTAATGCTATATTCACTGACTTCCTAGCTTGACCATCAACATTCAATAGCTTTTCATAATATTTAAGAAAAGCATTAGTAACAGCTGCAGATGTGCTATGCCATTCCCCATGCTCATCATAAATGCTGTATACTTGGTTTCTCACTCTTCTAGCTTTAATACTCTGATGAAACATCTTGGTGTTGTCATCTCCTTCTTTAATCCAAGCTAGTTTAGCCTTTTGAGCTAAAAATTCCAGGTAGGCAGTGTGCTTCAAGTGATATTCTTTCACTGCTGTAAGTTCAGCTGCTGCATAAGCCTCTTCCCCTGGGTGTGCATGCATCAGTTCTTGTGCATGAACCATTCTAGCATGAGCTTGTAGTTCTGCTGCTTGAATATCTGAGAATCCCTCCTTGTTAAGCTCTTTTAAAGCAAGCTTCACCTTCTTCAGTTTCTGGACTACCTTGTACATTTTTGTTCCTTGCAGTGTATCCTTCCAAGCATCCCTGACTACTGATTCAAACTGAGGAGAAAGCCTCCACATTGTATAGTATTTGAAAGGTTTTTTGCCTTTTGTATCCATAGGGTACACAACTAATACTGCTGGAGAGTGATCGAAGTCTCCTTCAGTCTGAAAACAAACCTCAGCTGATGGAAATGCATCCTGCCATGCTTGGTTAGCCATTACTCTGTCAAGCTTTGAGAAAACTCTAGCCCTCCCCTGTTGCTTGTTGTTCCAAGTGAAGAACTGCCCAGAACTTTTAATATCCTCCATAACACAAATAGTCATGCACTCCCTCACCTCCTTCATTTCATTCTCCCTCACTTGAGAACCCAATCTTTCATCAGCATTCAACACACAATTTATGTCACCACACAGTAGCCAAGGGTCTACAGTGTTCAATAGCTTCAAATCCTCCCACAATTCAACCCTTTTATGTCTCTCATTATATGCATAAATGAAAGTACAATAAAAGGCTATACTACCACTAACAGGTTGCAAGTAACAATGCATCAATTGACTAGTTACTTTAAGTATGTTTACCTGAAAGCTCCCTGGATTCCATGCTAAGATTATCCTCCCTTTATCAAGATAACTAGAATTGCTTGTAAAACACCAGCCCTGAAACATTTTCTGATATAATATTCCCAGATTTCTAGCTTTTACTTTCGTTTCCAAGAGGCTAACAACTCCAAAAGCATGTTTGTGAATAAAGTTCCTCACATCAGCTTGTTTATTGGAGCTATTCAGCCCTCTCATATTCCAACATAAGAGTCTATCCATTCACATCAGGAGGCTCTCCCCCTCCATTTCTTCTTCTCTTGCTTTGTTGGACTCCAACTCCTCCTTGATCTTCTAAAACCTGGAAGTGGTTCTGAGTATTAACCTGGTTTACATCAGAAACCCTGACTCTGATTGGCTTCAATGCTTTCTGAAAACCTTCCTGATCTACTTCTGGTTCTGCAGGTGGCACTGGAGCACATACTATCTTCTCAGCATTCTCCTGAACAATTGGTGATTTAACATTAGTGTCTTCCACCTCAACAGCCTTAGGACCCTTAGGAACCCAGACCTTCTTACTTTTCTTCTTCCTACATTCCTGAGCCACATGTCCAAATCCATGGCAATAGTCACATTGATTAGGTAACCATTCATATACTACAGGAACTTCAGTGAGACTTCCCTTTTCATTCCAGAATTATATTGATTCAGGTAATTTTTGATCAATTTTAACCTCTACTAGTACTCGAGCATATTGCAACTTATCTCGATTCCTAGTGTTTTCATCCCTCTTTATCGGATCTCCAATCTGTGAAAAAATCTTGTGAAGAGATTTTTCTCCCCAATACTTCAAATTCAGCCTCAATTGTACCCATATAGGTAGAGTTTTAATATCTTCCTTCTCAAAATCCACCTCAGAAGACCATGGTTTAACTATTACCAGTTGTGGCTCACAAGCTTAATGATTTAATTTGGAATTGAAAAGCATATATGTATCGATTTGAAATACGTAATTATAAGAGTTATATATTAAGTGATTATGTTTATCTTCGGGGGAAGTATCTTAGTTGGGTTAGTTATTTCAAAGACCGTTGTTAAGAATTACTAAATCATTGGATGAGTTATATGAATGATCTGATTGAGTTATGAACGATAATCGAAAGGAATCTGAAAGGGGAAAGTAGCCTCGTCTGAGTCGATGGATGAGGTGACACAAATAGTGCCCCATGGACTTTGAACCTTGGGGGGGCCCACATGGAAACCTGCCCATTGCTCTGTGGGGCGATAATCGGGCAATATATCAGGTAATGTGAAACCTGTGGATGGCTGATGAAATCAGCAGAAAAATGTACTCCAGACTAGTCGCGGTTATTGGCCAAAAGTAAAGCGAATGGTTGGGTGACGACCCCAACTGTTGGAGTGTAAGCTTTGTCTCCTCTGCCGCGTTCTCTTTCCCCCTGGTTAAAAGGAATATCATCTCAAAGTATGAAAGTTATATCGATATTAGATTCCTGATAAGGAATCGTAGTGTGGTAAGTTGTTTGGATATTGGATTTCCGATAAGGAACCATGTCAGGTAAGTAATGAATGTTTATTCAATATATGAATATGAATATCGATATTGGTTTCCTGATAAGGAGGCATATCATGGTTAGTGACACTAACGTTAGATTCCCGATAAGGAATCGTATCTTGTTATGTGGATTCTTGATAAGGAATCGTATCTCTTTATTGGATTCTCGATAAGGAATCGTTATGATGAAAGTTGTTATGTTATTTATTGCCTGATAAGGGTTTGTGTAGGACAATATAAGAGAATGATTGATAGAGTATGAAAGCATAAGTTTGGATTCTGATAAAAAATGAATTAAAGGAAGTAATATATATTGTTTATATCAAAGTTGGTGACCTCAAATTCCTACTATGGAATCGTGGTAAGTTGAAGGGTTGATTAAATGAGAATATAGAAACATGTCATTGTTAAGAATCACCTTATGGTGCTTGTTACTATGTGATTGATGATGTATTATGAAACGTGGAATTGGAAATGTAATATGTATGTTCAACAAGAATATTGCTGCTAAGCATGCTATGATTGGTATGATTGTTGAACTTGAACTTATTTTGATTGCATGAGAGTCGTTTTCAAGTAAAAACCACCAAGCATGTGTTACTCTTATTTACGGGTTAGTACTCAGCTTTGTTGATGTGTATATGTTGTTTTGTCATTTCTGTGGCCTGTCACTTGGTGCGTGGCAGTTTCCATAAATGTTTCAGGATTTAAGCCGTAAGTTAACCTTTTGCAAGTTGAAGCTAATACGAGCTGGAGTAGTGTTATAGTTCTCGAAGTGAGGACGTTCGACGTTGTAATAGTTAGTAATTAAATTAGTTATGACATAATTATGTATTTAACAATTGCTAGCTAGTACTCCTGATTCTCTAATTGGTTGTTGCTCCGCGAAAGCGTTGAGGCTGTTGAGCTTGGAGTATTTTATTTATTGAAATTGCAAACAGGTTTAAATTATTTCTCGCTTTAGAGTTGTCCTATTTTCAAAGGAAATTCTGCCAGGTTTTCTTTAGAAATTTATGAGAATAAAGTATGAGAATCAGGGCGTTGTTGTAATAGATAATTTATTTGAATAGAGTTGGGAATTGAGTTCCACACTCTCTGATGTAGTTCGGTGAGTGTGATGGTAATAGTTCGGGTTACTTCGACTAGAGTCTCTTTCGCTGTGCTTAATCCTTTGTAAGCTGGTCGGGAAATTTCGGGCTGTTATAGTCAGGGTATGTCTTTCGTCTAAGTGGAGGAGCAGTGAGCTGGAAGAGCTCAAAGCAAAGCACTGTAGCAGACTACGACATAATCCGAATATTTAGCAGGAGTTGAAGCAGCTAAGGAAGCAATGTGGATAAAGAAGTTCTTGATAGAGCTGAATATCGTACCTAGTGCTCTGGAAGGAATTGAGTTATTCTGTGACAACAATGGTGCTATTGCGCAAGCAAAAGAGCCAAGGTCACATAACAAGTCCAAACATGTGATGAGGAAATTTCACCTCATTCGAGAGATAGTTGACAGGAAGGATGTCAGAATCTGCAAAGTTCATACGGATGAGAACGTGGCTGATCCGCTAACTAAACCACTACCTCAACCCAAGCATGAGTGTCATGCTAGGGCTATAGGCTTGAAGCAAATGTTTGAGTGGCTTTAGATTGTACTAGGTTTAGAGAAACTTGTTACAATGTGAAGGAATGGTTTTGCTATTTATGTTTATGAGAATAAATTTTATCTTATTTAATTATTGGTTTGGTATTAAATAAAATGTCCAAAATATATCTTGAATTCTATGGTTCTATCAAATATGTGATTTGATGAATGAAACACCATAAGTGAACAGAATTCATAGAATATTAAAGTTCCTAATCTAAGTCATTAAACTGGACATAAATGAATTGTTAAAGGGATTAACATATAAGATTGATTGATAGTGCCGTTTCATGGGATATGGAAACATAGAGATGTTTAATCAATCATATGGATATGTATAGTTGATACATAGTCGAACTAGACGTACTTAGAAGTTTTATAACTTCGAAATTATATTAGTAGATTCTTAAGACATGAGTGGAACATTACTTAGCCCAATGATTGGTATAACTTTGATACTGTCACACATCATGCCGTAAAAGGGGACTATAAAGGTAACATTCAGGTTGTGCTAAAAGTTGAGTGGGAGTATTGGTTACTACAAGATTGTAAAGGCCCTCCTATATGAGATAGGATAGGTGTCTTGGCCCCTTGAAGAGCGAAAATTGAAAAATGCATGACCGTACCATGCTCAAATGGATCATTCGATGATCATTTGTTTGTCAATTTGAACTGGGATTTCAAAGATTAATTTGAAAACTAGTATGGATGATATTGAAATATGATCATACTATCAACTTAAGACATTAAGAGACTTGAGGAATTAAAACAATGCACACTCGTCTCGGACAAGTGGGAGATTGAAGGATTTATGTCCTCGACTTAAATGCAATTACTAATTATATAATGGATCGTATTATGGAGATAATAAATTCGTTATATTGGGTCGTCTATACGTCTTGCTAGAGAATGCTATAGAACTTCGGGTTAGTAAATTATAAACCCGAAGCCCAATATAATGGATCCTATAAGGTCACACATTATACTTGGATCAACAAAAGAAGCCTAGAGCCCATAAGGTCCCTAGGAGTGGCCGGCCAAGAGGAAGAAAAGCAACACCCTAATCGGTGCACCGCCCAATAGAATGTTTTCTATTTCATCCAAAAGCATAACGGAATAATGTTATCAGCTAATAGTACTGTAGTGATAGTTATAAATGATACGTGGTTGTACTACAAATAGTAGAATCAGAGAATAAACCAATTATCACAGGCTACAGATTACAGAAGGTGAGTCATCAGCAATAATCATCAATAAGATGATGAAGTAAAAAGACTATACAGTCCTTAATACTCCCTCTCAAGTTGGTGAGTGGAACCAGGTGTAGCTTCCAACTTGTCAAGGTGTTGAGTGTGAAGCTTGACTAGAAGGACCTTAGTCATTATATCTGCAATTTGCTCAAAGGAAGGCACATGAACAATCTTGATCTTGCCGGACTTGATTTGGTTCTTGGCATAGTGGCAATCTAGTTCAACATGTTTGGTTTTTTAATGAGAACTGGATTAGCTGCTATGAAAAGTGCAGCTTTGTTGTCACAGTGAAGAATAGTAGGAGGGAGATTTTTAGTTCCTAGATCCTCTAAGAGAGCAGATAGCCAGGTAACCTCACAGGTGGTAAGTGCCATAGCCCTGTACTCTTCTTCAACAGATGATCTAGCAACAACATAGTTTGCTTCTTTGTCTTCCAAGACACTGGTGATGGTCCAAGAAATATGCAGTAGCATGTAGTTGATCTTTTGGTTACTAGACAGCTGACCCAGTCACTGTCACAGTAGGCCTACAATTGTGTTGTAGCATTTGAAGCTAGTAGGATACCTTGCTTAGGATTGCCAGCTATGTACCTTAGAAGTCTCTTAGCTGCTTGCATATGCACTAATGTTGGATGTTGCATGAACTGAGCTAACAATTGGACTGTGAAGGATATATCAGGTCTTGTTATGGTGAGATAGATAAGCTTGCCTAGAAACCTTTGGTATGGAGTAGAATTACGAAGAGCATCACCCTTTGCAGCTGTGAGCTTGATGTGAGACTCCATAGGGAGTTGGAGAGGCTTAGAGTTGAGCATGCCATATTCTCGCAATATGTCTATAGTATATTTGTTTTAAGAAATAAAGAAGCCAACAACTGATCTATCAATTTCAAGCCCAAGAAAATATCTAACATGGCTTAGATCTTTCATTTTGAAGGATTGAGAGAGGAGATGTTGAAGATCAGTAAGGGTAGACAGATGGGATTCACACAAAAAGAGGTCATCAAAATAGATAAGGATTAAGGTAATGCTGGTGGGGGTTATTTTTGTGAAGAGACTATAATCAGATTTGGATTGATTAAAGCCTAGGTGGATTAAGGTTTGAGAAAGCTTGCTGAACCACTGCCAGGGGGCCTGTTTTAGTCCATAAAGGGCCTTTTTTAGCTTACAAACTTGCACATGTTGTGTTTTGGGAGGATAGGAAGGGATAATGCTCACTTAAATTTTGCTACCAAGCTTAGTATAACCCTTAGGATGGGACATGTAGACAATTTCAGTTAGTTCTCCATGTAAGAAAGCATTACTTACATCCATTTGCAAGGTGTGCCAGTTGTTCATTGCAGCAACATCTAGAAGTGTTCTGTATGTGGTCATTTTTTCCACAGGGGCAAATATCTCTAAGTAATTAACTCCATGTTGTTGTCTATAATCTAGGATAACTAGCCTGGCTTTATATCTCTCAATTGTTCCTTCTGGATTAAAATTTGGTTCTAAATAACCATTTTGAGCCAATAACTATTTTGCCATGAGGCAGAGTGACTACATCCCATGTATCATTACTTTCCAAAGCTTCCAACTCAGTGTTCATAGTTGTTACCCAGTGAGTATGAGTGATAACTTCTTTACGGGACACAGGATCAGGGGTGATGGTTAGTGCAGCAAGGAAGCAATGAAATTAGGGAGCTGTATAAGTGTGAGCTAGGTTGGACATATGAGATGTGGAGAGTGAGCAACATAATCTTGGTGCCAAGATGGAGGGACATGAGTCCTAGTGGATTTTCAGACAGGGGGAGGTGGAGTGTTTGATTGAGTGGGAGAAGAGTTAGTGTGAGGAGTTGGTGTTGTTATAGGTGAAGGTTGGGTGACCCTTGGAAAGGGAGGGGGTTTAGGGTTAGGTGTAATGGTAGGTTCAGTAGGCTCAAGGAGAAAGTCATCATAGGTATAAATTGGTTGATTTTGAGTGGTAGTTGATGGAAGGGATGTCATATAAGAGTGTTGAAAAGTTGATTGAAAAGTAAAAATGTTTTCATGAAATCTAACATTTTTGGATACAAATGATTGCATAGTGAGTAAGTTTAGAAGCATATATCCTTTTTTTAGGGGAGGGCCGGACATGATAATTTTTCATCATCCGGCTTGAGCAAGAATCATAAGAACTCATTTCTTAAATCTTCCTTTCTGAAGTTGTAATTATCCATGGAAAGGAATTCCGCTCTTACAAATAAATGCTCAACACCCAAGTAGGCTTACAAAATTGATCATGATCAAATGCTTTTTGGGTCGTCTCATACCTTGTGATTGGTGTTTATCTCCAAAATATTTGGAGATTGTGACTTTTCTAAAATATAGAATTACATATATTACAAATAAGGGGTTTACTTGTTACTAATATAGCCTAGTCTCTATTGTTCTTTAGATCTCTTTTTTCACTCCGATAGTATCATAGATCAGGTCAATGCAGAAGAAATGAATGCATTTCAATACTATTCAAATAAAAAAATCTAGATTATATCATGCAAAATCACGCATTCGACTGGATCTTATGGAGCCTGTTCATGTATGAGGGGTAACCTAAGAAGACACATTGAACACCTCTCACAACAAATTTATCTGATGGAAATGCAGGGTTTGAGGCAAAAGCTAAACATCCAAATACTTTCAAGTGTTCATATGTAGGTGGCTTGTTGAATAATCACTCAAATGGTGTTTTATGTGCTAGGATATGTGTAGGTAGCCTATTTATGATATGCACAACTGCCATCACACACTCACCCCAATATTGTAGAGGGAGTCCAGATTGAAATATGAATGCTCAAGCTATCTCTAGAACATGTTTGTGCTTTCTTTCTACTCGGGCATTTTGCTAAGGTGATTAACACATGAAGTTTGGTGAGTAATACCATGTGTAGCAAAGAAGTGTTGGCAAGGAGCATCATCAAACTCCAAAGCATTATCAGATCTAAGGTGTTTGATTAGAGTAGCAAATTGAGTTTGAACATAGCTTAGGAAGGATTCTAAGGTGTGAAGAGAATCAAATTTATATTGAAGCAAGTAAACCCAAGTGTGTCTTGTGTAATCATCCACAATGGTCATCAAGTATCTATATTTCCCCTTAGAACACACCCTATATGGCCCCCAAATGTCCATGTGTATGAGTTCAAAAGGAGGAGAGGCATGTGAGGAGCTTAAAGGGTATGATAGTTTAATGAATTTAGACATATGACAGGTGATGCAAATTTTGTTAGACTGGTTTAGGTATGGCTTGACACATGATATGTGTTTGAGCTTGGTGATAAAGGCATGGCCTAGTCTGTGATGCTAGAGGGCTAATGTATTAGATGTGTCTGGGTTTGGGATGTTTTCAATGATATTGGCAACAACGTTTACACTTATTTGGCCAGATGCAATGCTGGACAGATGGTTAACAGGGTAATATAGGCCATGCTTAGCTTGATCTACCCCCATCACTTCCTTTGTGGTGCTATCCACAATTACACAGTGATGAGTTGGAAAGAATTCCACTTGGCACTTGTTATTCGTGAGCAGCCTTTGCACTGACAACATGTGTTTAAATTGGGCACACACAAGACATTGTTTAAGATTGAGCCTGTTTCTAAATACACTATACCAGTGTGAGAAACAACAGTTGTTGCTCCAGTATGTAAGTTAATCTTGGAAAGTGTGGTCACATCACTAGGATGACTCAGATTGCACAAATGTGAAGTCATGTGATTTGAGGCATCAGTGTCTATGATCCAGTCTTCATTGTAACTGGTGACAGTGTGGCATAGCATCATGCTAGAGAAATGACCATCAAGCTCTTCATCTATTTCAGAACCCATAGCCAGAGACATAAGCTTAGGCATCAATTTGGCAAGTTGAGGAAGTTGTTGAGGTGTGAATAGAACACTAGGTGTAGCATCTGGTGAGGGGTTGGCATTTGTGTGAGCAGTTGCAGCAAGTTTTGGTGTGTGATATCTAGGGTTTGGTGGCCATTTTGATCTAGAAGGTTGATTGAATGTTTTTGGTTTGAAGGGTTTGGTATTTTGGTTAGAGTTATGCGTAGGGTGGTTTTTCGGAAAACCTACAACAAACGAACATTTATATTCTCTGTCGCGCCTCTTTCCACAAACATGACAAGATGGGACTTTGTTTGATGTTTTGATGTACATTGCAGAGGCAACATTATCAATTTTATTGAGATGAAGCACCTTTCTTTAAGCCTTCTCTTGCTGCAAAGCAGCTGCTGCAGTTTCAACATATGGGAGAAGTTCTAAGAGCAATGATTGGCTCCTATGTGGATTGTAAGCCTCATTAATCCCATTCAGGAACTGAAATAGCTTAGCTTCCTCTCTCTGTTATTTAATAGTACTCAAAAGATCTTGAACCTATTCACTAGGGTTTAAAATTATATGCAGGGTGTTCATAGCATCCAATAATTCTCCAATAGCTTTTATAGTTGTATCGTATTCATTAATAGGCAAAGAGTGTTGCTTGACTTCATATAACTCCCTATTTAACCTATATTTCCTAGATCCTATTAGTGAGAGAGAAGCGTTTTTCTAGGTTTGACCATATTTCCCTAGCAAATGTCATGTACATAATAGATTTTTTAACAGAAGCAGAAATATTTTGAGTGATCCAGGCTATTACCATATTGTTGCAGGTGTCCCAGACTTCGGCTTTTGTTTCTTCATTTGTGCATCTTGTGACTGTGCTATTCACAAATCCCAATTTTCATTTTGAAGAGAAGTTGATCTCCATGGATCTCCTCCATGCCCTGTAGTCTACCGAGCCCTGCAATTTTTCCACTTAGATGGTGCTTGCACTATCAGAGGGGTGGAAGAACAAAGGATTCAACATATCTTGGAAGGTTATTCTTCCTCCTACTGCTGCCATTGTTCTTTGGTTTTAAAGGCAGGAACTTTATGTCACTGCAAAAAAAAGCTCATATAGCAACGGATTTTTGGCGACGAATATATATCCATTTCTAATTTAGAGGCAGAATATTGATAATCCGTCTCTAAATTTATTTAGAGACGGATTTTAGAACCTGTCTCTAAATTAGAAACGTGTTTTTAAAATCCGTCTCTAAATTTAGGGACGGATTTTGAAAATCCGTCTCAAAATTTAAATATGAATATTTTATTGCACGTCTATAATTTAGGGACGGATTTTGAAAATCCGTCTAGATATGATTATTTAATTGCACATCTTTAATTTAGGGACGAATTTTTAAATCCGTCTCTAAATTCATATATGAATATCTTATTGCACTTCTTTAATTTAGGGACGGATTTAAAAAATCCGTCTTTACATTAGGCACAAATTTAAAAATTCGTCTCTAAATTAAGGACGTATTTAAAAATTTGTTTCTAATATTTCTTCTACATATTACCAATATTACATAGAGAAGTATACAAGTTGTATTTGGTGTAGTTGGTTGGAGCTTCTTCTCGTGTCTTTGAGGTCACAAGTTCGATACCTACGAACATCGGTTCTTGCGTCTGTGGATTCCCCTTATCCTTTCCCTTGGAGAGCTAAACCGGATTTACTTGAGTGATAATCCGAACCGGTAATAAGATTGACTTGAACTAGGTAGGTAATAATAGGTGAATAAATATAATCACGACAATATTAGGAACTATGTTGTTGTTAATTTCATTTTTTTTATTTTAATTTTCATTGAATTTAGAGACGGATTTTCAAAATCTGTCTCTAACTCGAACTAGCGACGAGGGTTTTAGAGTGGGACAATATTCGTCTCTAAATCCGTCTCTAAACCCATATAGCGATGGATTTGACCTATGTAGGGATGAATTTTGTCCGTCTCTAAATGGACCTTTTTTTGTAGTGTGTTCAGAATAGAAGGGATATAGATGTAATAAACCAGGAAAAAAAATATATTTATTTATAAATATTAGTAAGGAATTAAAGGTTAAAGTATTATTATAAGACAAACTAGTCCCTAAGATCTTATATACATTATTTTGTTGTTTATATGATTATTTTAGGTAAAGTTATGTATTTCCCTAGCTTTGTACATTTGGTGAGAGAAAGTTGTATGTGCTTATATATATCATTTATATTAACATTATAGTTTATAAAGTACTTTAAGGGTTATAGAATTATAAAATTATCAATTACTAGTTTATGAGCTTATAAATATATCTAGTAGGATTTTTACTAAGTACCACATAAACCTAGAATGCTCCAATCTTATAAATGGCTAACCTCATGACTAACGTTATTTAGTTTTTTGAATCGTCACTAATGACTTTACCTAAGGGGGACAATCGCTACCCATTTTGAGACAATACGCAAAATAATATATTTAGTAGGTTTCATACTGAGTAAATTGCGACACTCGAAGGTTGCTAATTGGTTTCTATATAGCATGTCAATCTTTAAATTACGTAAAGTGGTGATACAAGTAAGTTTAATGTTTTATAGAAAGGCATGTCAATCCTTAAATTACGTAAAGTGGTGATACAAGTGAGCTTAAAAATTTTATAGAAAGTTGAAGCTGCTAGTCATGATCAACTTCTTAAACACTTTAAGTTCCAAAAATCAAATTGATATTCTTCCTTTACATCCCTATAAATACCATGCAGTAGTACAAGTATCAAATAAAACATGGTTGACTTTGTAATTGATACTTATCATCACTCCTTAAACCGACCCAAGCCACCTATAAATAGCATGAAGCTATTCATTAGTGTTTCAAAATAATATAGGAGTTGAGTACTGTAAGAAACAAAAAAAAAAAGGTAAGAGAGTGTGAAAGCAAAAAATATACTTCCTCCGTTTCAAAATAGATGGGACATTGTCTATTTTGGGGTGTTTCAAAATAGATGGGACATTGTTATTTTTTTCCTTATTTAGTAACTTTGCCTTCTAATTTTACCATTTTACCCTTACTAACTTGTGTTATGTTCTTTAATCTACATCTAATAATCTGATTAATCCTAACCTAAAACTAATGATCCCCACCCATCTCTCTCTCCTCAACTCAACCCACCCTTTCTCATAGCCACCACAGTTGTTGAAAAATCTGTTTTGACTTTTTTTTTGTTTTGTATAAACTAAAAATGAGAGGATATTCGAGGCATGAATTACGCCGGTGGGCGTCCGATAACATTCGAACACCAGCTCCGGCGATAAGCGCCGGATCTTCGCCGAGAAGTGACGTCACTGCGTCGGGATATTCAACTCCACCTTCAACCGCCGAAGAATTCGTCGAAGTAACCCTAGACATCGAAGACGACGAAACTATCATTCTCCGAAGCGTCGAGCCGGCGAACACACTTTCTCCGGCACCGGCGTCGCTAAATGTCGATTCATCGGCTACTCATAATTCTCTCTCCTCCTTCGATATTCCTCCTACATCGTCGTCTTCATCTCGTACGCCGGCGATTCGTCGAACCTTGTGGAGTGAAAACGTTGTTGAAATTCGGCGATTGTTGTTGTTTTAACTCGGATTTGTTTTCGGTAAAGTAAGATGAGAAAGGGTATTGTTTTTCGCCATTGTTGTTGTTGTTGTTGTTGTTAGAAGAAGAAGAGGAAAAGAGGAGAGAGAAAGTGATGTTGGAGGAGGTTGTTTTGAGTTTTTCGGGTGGTGGTGGTTGTTTTTGAGTGGTGGTGTTGTTTTTGATTTTTCGGGTGGTGGTTGTTTTTAAGTTTTTCGGTGGTGACCGGTGGTGACCGGTGGTGGAGGTGTTGTGGTGGATGGCCGGTGGGCGAGTTTGGGGAGGGTGGTTTTCCGGTGGGCAGGTAGGGAGGGTGGTTTCCGGTGGGCAGGTTTGGGGGAGAGGTTTCTCCCTCCTTTTCACATGGGACCACTAGAATTAATTATATTACCTAAACATACTTATGAAATTTTGCCTAGGAGTCCGTTTTAATCACAATGTCCCATCTATTTTGAAACGGAGGAAGTATATGAATACGAGATTTGGTCAACTTTTATCCTTAATTAAAGTACATTCTTGAATACCCCTTCTTAATGTTGTTCTGTTATAATATATTGTTATATTAACCTTTTTAGATAAACTTTAGTAATAGTTTTGCCTTAATAATAAAGGTACATTGTGATTTGCAAATATTGTGTTTATAATGCAAATGGCATTTTTCACATTATGATTTATATACAAGGTGATTCTAAAAAGACTATCATATGTGGTAATAATGAGGTTATATAAAGATGTTACTATGATAAAATGAAATGGAGGTTCGTGGTGGAGGAAATATATTATTATAGAATATAGGTTCCTAGTGGAGGAAAGATGTTATTATAAAATGGAGGTTCGTGGTTTGTGTTGGAGGAATGAATTATATATGGAGTCACGTACGTCATTGTAGGGGTGTGCACACGGAAGTATCATGAGAGGTTGAAGGACTGAAAATATTATCCAGAGTGACATACGTCATTGTAGGGGTGTGCGCACGAGATTCGTCGGGAGAAACTAAAATAAATGATTTTATATAATCATAACTGATTATTTTATATAATTATCTGCAAAGCGTTTTGAGAATGTACTGGACCCTTTTGGGTTAACTGCTATAAAATGATTTGTTTCAGGTACCAGTATTGGAAATGGGGAAAAATGAGGAATATAAAATATTAGGATTAATATACTATATGTTGTTAACTTATATTTTATAATATTAATATCATATTTTATTTTGTTATCGCCTAGTATTTCTATTATTAGGAATACGACAGTAATGTCCTGTAAACCCTATATTATCTTATAATAAATAAAGATGTAATATTTGCTTTGATCCTGAACTATCATTTAATGTTCTTTTATTAGAATTATATAAATTACAGGGAGTTACAGTTTGGTATCCGAGCCCCTTTTGAAAATAACTAGTTCTTTTGCCCGGCGACGCCTCGGATTAGTTACAAATTACAATAAACAAAGATGTTATTATTTTTTATTTCATAATTTAAATTGCTACTTTTCGTATTTTTTGTCCATTAAGAAATTGAAAAATTCACGTCACGACGTTATAAGTAAAAAAATACCTTAAAACAATATCCTCTTGTAAATTACGTAATAAGAGTGTTAAATATGTACTCCCTCCGTTTTCTTAATTGCTACATTTTCCTTAAATGGTGGTTTATTTTTAATTGCTATATTTTCCTTATTTGAGGTACTTGGCCCACCATAAAATAATATTTTTATATTTGTTCTTGTCTTTTTCCACCAAAAATACTACTTTTTCATTTTTTTTCCTCATTATTCTATAGTAAATGGATCAAAATATACACTAAAACACGCTTGAAATTGACATTGCATAAATTGATGTGCATATAACAATGTAGACACGAAAAGGGGACAGAGGAAGGGAGTAGGAGTAGAAAAATATAACTTAAGAATATAATGCATCAATGAACCTAAATATGAAACTAACTGCTCTAAAATGCAACCTAAATGCACCTAAAAACTATATAATATAAAGACTTATCAAACCCCCCAAGCTAAACCATTGCTTGTCCTCAAGCAATAAGACATAGACACGGAAAAGTTATACAACCTACAATATGGGACTACAACAGGGCTAAACACTCAATTGAAAACACAAGAGATATAATCATTACATAAGCCAAGCATCAAAACAAGCTCGAACAAAGCCGCATAGCATGTCATGTATCGCAATCGACTCTCCAATCATACCACATACCATCTCCCCCAAGCTGGATTTAACAAAACCTGACAGACCTCGCTATAGTTATGTGCACTCAAATCTCTCATGTGTTTGAGGGTTAAATGATTACTCTCAACAAATAAGTCGACTCAATGAGCAAATACTCTTTAACTTTGACTTTTTACTTAGTTAATACTCAACAATACAATACACAATGATCAAGAGGACTTTTAGAGGTTGTAATGGGGCTGAGGTTAAAGGTATGGAAAATAATTTGGGAATTTTGGTGGAAAAACCAAGGAGGAGCATCATATACCCGAAAACATGACCATGAAAGGTCATAACAACTCCATGCAACAACTAATAATCTCCAAACCTAATCAATAATCTTTTTCACTTAAGAAATTCAATCATAACCCTTTTTATTTCACTTTATTCACAACTTTTTTTTCACTTCTTTTTCATTTCATTTTTCACCTTTTTTGTGTTTTTTTTTTCAAGCTTTCATCTCAATTTCCAGGCTCACTAAACATACTTTTCCATCCTTCTAAACCACAAATAGAGTACTTCAATTCAATACAAACTAAACCAAAACTAATACTCGCTCCCCCAAGCTAGGTTTGGGACAAGAATCAAATGAGGTCAAGGCTTGTAATGTAGGTAACAATCGAACAAAGTCAGAAAAGGCTCAGCGGGGGTAAAAGGAAGGATAATGTGAAAACCAGAATAACTCTGGAGCTAAGGTCATCAAATGAAACGCCTCAATCATATCAAAATATATGCACTATCAAATATCAAGGAGTACCAAGTCAAAGTCAAGATTAATGCAACAACGAGGAACTAATCACACATGAAAGAATAGAACTGACACAGATACTTCAGTTTATAGGCACAAAAGCTCACTTAGGTTAAGGTGTCTGCATAATAATTTTAAATCGAGCTAGAAAGAGATCAATCAATCTTACCACAAACAATCAGTTGCGAAACAATCGTGCTATGAAGTATCATGAAAAATATGAGTGACACTAAACAAATGTAGTAAAATATCAATAAGGTTCTAAAAAGTCTTAGCAGTAGTCCCGTAGATGCAACTAGAATGAGATAAAATCTAATATGAGATGACATATGCTAATGCAACTAAGAAAGCAATACAGTTTTTTTTGGTTCCATGTAAACTTCTACTCCTAATGAGTAGTACAAACCGTGCAACATCCTACGAAAGCAATGAAATCTACACTAAAAAGCAACAAAAGATAGAATATTCCTCCCCCAAGCTAGAATTTGCAGTGTCCTCACTGCATAAACTAGTTCAGAAAAGGAACAATATCGAACCCCAACAATCATTCAACACCAAAGTCGTCCACCAAAAGCCATAACACCACAAAACCACAAAAATCCCACAATCCAAAAAATTAAATCAATATGTTGAAAAGATTTTCAACAAGAGGGCATCAATAGAAAAATCCAAGCAAAAATTTGAAAGTCATATCAAGAATATTAACAATATAAAATATAAAAGCTTACTACCCAATTGAAGTATGGAATAAGCTTAAAAATCACATTGCACGACTTCTTGAAGACTAACTTGAACTTTTTTTGCCATTTGCACAAATCCTACAACAATCATCAATTAAAGAAAGAAAGAAGAATTTTGATTATAATAAGAAAAGGTAATTAATAAAAGAAGAAAAAAAAATGAAAAGAAAAACAAAGTTAGACTAATTCAAATGAAAAGAAAAAGAAGAAAGGAAAGAAAAAGGGGGGAAAAAGGAAGAAAGAAAAAAAATCAGAAGGGAAGCGTGTCTTGGCCGAAGAAGACGGAAGGTGGGATGATGGTGGTGCGGTGGTTGATGTTGGTTGGCGGTAGACACGAAAAGGGGATAGAGGAAGGGATTAGCACTGTAGCAGACGTGAAGAGGATAAGAGGAAGTGGTGCGTGTATGGGGCAAAGACGAAATCCGGTGCGAGTGGTGGGGCGGCGGTGATTTTTTTTGTGGTGACGGTGGACAGAATGGGGCGGTTGGTTCTGGTAGTGCGGATGGGGCGGGGTTCTAGAACGGAGTGAAGCAGAGGATGACAGAAAGGAGTGAGGTTACTGGTGATGCGGCGCAAGGAAGGTTCGGTGGTGGTGCGGCGGTATGACACGAGGCGGAAAAAAAAAACAGAGAGGGGATGGTGGTGCGTGTACAGGCGCCGGCAGAGAAATCCGATGCGATTGGTGCCGGTAAAGGTGACGGTGATGGCGGGGGCGCCTGAGAAACAAGAACTCCGTGCTGGGCAATGTGCTGGGATTGTTCTTTCTTTTTTTTTTTTCCTCGTCTCGACAATTTCTTTCTGATGGTTCTTAATCTCCGTCCTCCTACAACAAACACAAAAAGAAACACACCAAAGTGAGTAAACTCACTTAAAAAGGTTAAAAATATATATAAATATTCACAAAAAGCCAAAGTAAGTAAACTCACTCAAAAAGGTTAAAAAAATATATAAATATTCACAAAAAGAGAAAAAAATATATACAATTTAGTCTCACCAACAATAAAAACTAAATAAAATAATACCGTCTCCCCGGCAACGACGCCAAAATTTGATAGGCGTGTCGCGCACCTAACAAAAATAAACCTAATAATCCTCCTAACTATGTAGTAGGGTAAGTCAGAGTCGATCCCACAGAGAGAAAGTTGTTCTATGATTAGTCCTTAAATAATGGTAAGACTAAGGAATTAATATCAATGGTCGTCGAATAACTATACTAATCAATATATAAATAAAAGACTCTACAGTTAAGTATCCCCACTAGCACGAATAATACAAAATAATTTCTACCCCAAACTAATAATTAAATGTTCACAAGGAAAAGTCCACCCTATAAAGTACCATAGACCTCTTCCGCGTATCTATGGCTTCTCTAATATGCATTCAAGCCTACTCCCGTGGAATCATGCAAATTAAAGACATTAAACGCGACACTTTAACTTCCTAACAATCCATTCTACCTACTCCCGTTGAGAACTTCATGTCCTTAATTGAAATACTCAAATCCGTCAAAATCCAACTCCCGTTGTGATCAAGACAATGGAATCATAACAATACTAGTTATCCCTAATCTAGTATTGGAATATGCACAATCAATTAAGCAAGAACAATTAATATGAGAATTTAAAGAAACAATCATGAATTAAATCATACTAGGGTTCAACTTAACCATAGATAAAAGAAACTACTCTATCATGAAATAAATAATGAAATCTAATCTACCAAGAAAACATAATAAAGAAATCAAAGAAAGAAACTAATAGAATCATGAATTAATGAAAAGAATAAAAACTAGGGTTTACATAAAAACTAGAGAGAAAGAGAGGAAGAAAAACTTAAAACCTAAAATAAAAATAACGTGAGAGGGAGGAGGAGAGAGAAAGAATAAAAACCTATCTAAATAATATTCAATAACCTAATATGACTTGGAAAGTAATTTACAAGATAAGGAAAGTCTTAAATAAATCATTAATAGGCGGATTAGTGATCCGCGCGTACGCGTGGCAGATTCCAGCAGAAAAGTGCAATCTTCCGAAAGGCATAACTCCTTGACTAGAAGTCTCCTCGGGCGTGCCACCTATCGTTGGAAAGCTCTTCAATCTAGTTTCCAAATATGCTGGAATTACTCGATTTAAAATGCACATCAAAAGTTATGATCAGAAGAGTAGACGTGACTCCTTTTTCACATTTCTTTAATGATTTTCCGTTCGTTTTGCTCAAATCGTACTATGACATATCATACGATCCTTATGCATTGTACTTCTTCCAAGTGTCCTAATCCTCAAGCTTAGCTAATCATACTCCAAATAGTCCTCAATGCCTGAAATTCATCAAAAACAAGAAAACATACCGAATAGGAGTAGAAAAATAACTTAAGAATATAATGCATCAATGAACCTAAATATGAAACTAAATGCTCTAAAATGCAACCTAAATGCACTAAAAACTATATATAAATACTTATCAAACTCCCCCAAGCTAAACCATTGCTTCCTCAAGCAATAAGACATAGACATCGGAAAAGTTAGACAACCTACAATATAGGCTACAACAGGGCTAAACACTCAATTGAAAAACAAGAGATATAATCACTACATAACCAAGCATCGAAACAAGCTCGAACAAAGCCGCATAGCATGTCATGTATCGCAATCGACTCTCCAATCATACCACAAACCATCTCCCCAAGGTGATTTAACCAAACCTGACAGACCTCACTATAGTTATGTGCACTCAAATCTCTCATGTGTTTAAGGGTTAAATAATGACTCTCAACCTAAATAAGTCGACTCAGATGAAGCAAATACTCTTTAACTTTGACTTTTTGACTCACTTAATACTCAACAATACAATACATAATGATCAAGAGGACTTTTAGAGGTTGTAATGGGGCTGAGGTTAAAGGTATGGAAAATAATTTGGGAATTGTGGTGGAAAAACCAAGGAGGAGCATCATATAACCGAAAACATGACCATGAAAGGTCATAACAACTCCATGCAACAACCAAATATCTCCAAACTAATCAACAACCTTTTTCACTTAAGAAATTCAATCATAACCCTTTTTATTTCACTTTATTCACAACTTTTTTTCACTTCTTTTTCATTTCATTTTTCACCTTTTTTGTGTTTTTTTTTTTCAAACTTTCATTTCAATTTCCAAGCTCACTAAACATACTTTTCCATCCTTCTAAACCACAAATAGAGCACTTTCAATTCAATACAAACTAAACCAAAACTAATACTCGCTCCCCCAAGCTAGGTTGGGACAAGAATCAAATGAGGTCAAGGCTTGTAATGTAGGTAACAATCAAAAAGTCAGAAAAGGCTCAGCGGAGATAAAGGAAGGATAATATGAAAACAAGAATAACTCTGGAGCTAAGATCATCAAATGAAACGCCTCAATCATATCAAAATATATGCACTATCAAATATCAAGGAGTACCAAGTCAAAGTCAAGATCAATGCAACAACGAGGAACTAATCACACATGAAAGAACAGAACTGACACAGATACGTCAGTTTATAGGCACAAAAGCTCACTTAGGTTAAGGTGTCTGCATAGTAAGTTAAATCGAGCCAGAAAGAGATCAATCAATCTTACCACAAACAATCAGTTGCGAAACAATCGTGCTATGAAGTATCATGAAAAAGATGAGTGACACTCAACAAATGTAGTAAAATATCAATAAGGTTCTAAAAAGTCCTAGCAGTAGTCCCATAGATGCAACTAGAATGAGATAAAATCTAATATGAGATGAAATATGCTAATGCAACTAAAAAAGCAATACAATTTTTTTGGTTCCAGGTAAACTTCTATTCCTAATGAGTAGTACAAACCGTGCAACATCCTACGAAAGCAATGAAATCTACACTAAAAAGCAATAAAAGATAGAATATTCCTCCCCCAAGGTAAAATTGTAGTGTCCTCACTGCATAAACCAGTTCAAAAAAGGAACAATATCGAACCCCAACAATCATTCAACACCAAAGTCGTCCACCAAAAGCCACAACACCACAAAACCACAAAAATCCCACAATCCAAAAAATTAAATCAATATGTTGAAAAGATTTTCAACAAGAGGGCATCAATAGAAAAATCGAAGCAAAAATTTTAAAGTCATATCAAGAATATTAACAATACAAAATATAAAAGCTTACTACCCAATTGAAGTATGGAATAAGCTTAAAAATCACATTGCACGACTTCTTGAAGACTAACTTGAACTTTTTGTTGCCATTTGCACAAATCCTACAACAATCATCAATTAAAGAAAGAAAGAAGAATTTAGATTATAATAAGAAAAGGTAATAATAAAAGAAGAAAAAAAAACTGAAAAGAAAAAAAAAAGTCGGACTAATTCAAATGAAAAGAAAAAGAAGAAAGGAAAGAAAAAGGCGGAAAAAGGAAGAAAGAAAAAAAAAATCAGAGGGGAAGCATGTCTTGGCCGAAGAAGACGGAAGGTGGGATGATGGTGATGCGGTGGTTGATGTTGGTTAGCGGTAGACACGAAAAGGGGACAGAGGAAGGGAGTAGCACTGTAGCAGACGTGAAGAGGATAAGAGGAAGTGGTGCGTGTATGGGGCGACGACGAAATCCAGTGCGAGTGGTGGGGCGGCAGTGATTTTTTTTTGTGGTGACGGTGGACAGAATGGGGCGGTTGGTTCTGGTGGTGCGGATGGGGCGGGGTTCTGGAACGGAGTGACGCAGAGGATGACAGAAAGGAGTGAGGTTGCTGGTGATGCGGCGCAAGGAAGGTTTGGTGGTGGTGCGGCGGTATGGCACGAGGCGAAAAAAAAACAGAGAGGGGATGGTGGTGCGTGTAAAGGTGTCGGCAGAGTAATCCGGTGCGATTGGTGCCGGTAAAGGTGACGGTGATGGCGGGGGTGCCTGAGAAACAAGAACTGCGTGCTGGACAATGTACTGGGATTGTTATTTCTTTTTTTTTTTCTCGTCTCGACAATTTCTTTCTGATGGTTCTTAATCTCCGTCCTCCTACAACAAACACAAAAAGAAACACACCAAAGTGAGTAAACTCACTTCAAAAGGTTAAAAATATATATAAATATTTACAAAAAGCCAAAGTAAGTAAACTCATTCAAAAAGGTTAAAAAAATATATATAAATATTTTTATTGAAGTGCTTTTATTGAAGGGAGGGTGATAATTCATAATATCTTTTTATGCCAAGATATTATGAAACATTACAAACGAAAGAATCAGGCTGAGAGATGCACCATAAAAGTGGACCGTCACAAGGCCTATGACTCTATACAATGGGAGTTCATTAAAGAACTTCTACAAGCCATGAAGTTCCCTGACCAGTTTGTTCACTGGATAATGAGTTGTATCACAACACCTAGTTATTCACTAAGTGTTAATGGAGGTCTATGTGGGTTTTTTGAAGGTAAACAAGGTCTAAGGCAAGGGGATCCTGTATCTCCCTTGTTATTTGTGATTGCTATGGACTACTTCTCACGTCTGATGGCTAGGATGGGAAGGAGGAAAGATTTTCAATATCATCCAAGGTGTAGACCACTGGCTCTTAATCACCTCATCTTTGCAGATGATCTGATGTTGTTTAGTAAAGATGACATTCAATCTACACTTTTACTTAAGAGAGCTCTGAAGGCCTTTGCAGATACCTCAGGGTTAGAAGCTAGCAATAATAAAACAACAATTTACTTTGGAAATGTAGATGAAGAAATTCAAAGCAGAATAGTTCAGATAACTGGGTTCCAGAGAGGTGATTTTCCATTCATGTATCTTGGGATACCAATCACATCTAAGAAGCTAAAAAAGAATGATTGTGATTTGCTTGTTGATAAGATGCTAAGAAGAATTACAAATTGGAGTTCGAGACACCTCTCCTATGCTGGGAGAGTAACTCTTGTGAATGCAGTTCTTCTTAGTCTGCATACATATTGGGCACAAATATTCCTTCTACCTAAGAGTGTCTTACATAAGATCACTCAAATATGCAGGGCTTTTCTCTGGGATGGGAAGGTGTATTTAGCTAAACCCCCCTGTTGCATGGTCTTGGGTGTGTATGCCAAAGAAAAATGGTGGTCTAGGCATCAGAGATTGTATTACTTGGAATATGGCTGCTGTGGGTAAGCTAATATGGCAAATAGCTCAAACGGAGGATGTGCTATGGATTAAATGGGTTCACAGTGTTTATATTAAGGAACAGGTGTGGTGGGAGTACAAAGCTCCTCCAAGTGCGAGTTGGATTTGGAAAGGAGTATGTAAAGCAAAAGAGACACTGAAGGATGGCTACCACAATAACAATTGGGGTACTGGCATCAAGAAATATACTGCTAAAGAGGGGTATAACTGGCTGAAAGGCCAGTATGAGACTGTAGGTTGGCACCATTGGGTGTGGAGTGGTTTCAATATCCCAAAACATGCATTTATAAGCTGGCTTTTAGCTCTAAGTAAAATCAAGACAAAGGAGAGATTGAAGGCAGCTGGAGTGTGTCAAGATGAGGCACGTTTACTATGTACAAATGGCACTGACAGTTGTATGCATCTATTTTTTAGATGTTACTTTAGCAGAACAGTATGTGTTAATATAATGAACTGGCTGCAGATACATGTGGGGTAGCTTGAGTGTTTATATTCTGCTTGGAAGAAGTGGGGGAGAAGATACAGAAGCAAAAAACAGCAGCAAATTTGTTACTGTGCGCTGGCAGCTACAGTATACCACATATGGAGAGCAAGGAACCATTCCTTGTGGGAGAATGTTGTGCTTAACCCTGATAGAGTAATTCCAAGTATAAAACATGAGGTTATTGGCAGAGTCAAATGGGTATTGAAGGACACTTGGCCAGAAGCTGTAAAAACTTGGTTCATCACTCTTTGTAGTTAAAGGGGGTTTGTTGCCGTTGCTTTGGAAGTAATGTGTATAGAGTTTGCTGACTAGTGCATGTTCTAGTTGGCTTAGGATGTATGTTGCAAGGTGATTTTCACTGATTTTGGTAATATATTTTCTTACATTTTACCAAAAAAAAAATATATATATATATAAATATTCACAAAAAGAGAAAAAAATATATACAATTTAGTCTCACCAACAATAAAAACTAAATAAAACAATACCGTCTCCCCGGTAGCGGCGCCAAAATTTAATAGGCGTGTCGCGCACCTAACAAAAATAAATAACCTAACTAATCCTCCTAACTATGTAGTAGGGTAAGTCAGAGTCGATCCCACAGAGAGAAAGTTGTTCTATGATTAGTCCTTAAATAATGGTAAGACTAAGGAGATTAATATTAATGGTCGTCGAATCAACTATACTAATCAATATATAAATAAAAGACTCTACAGTTAAGTATCCCCACTAGCACGAAGTAATACAAAATAATTCCTACCCCAAACTAATCAATTAAATGTTCACAAGGAAAAGTCCACCCTATAAAGTATCATAGACCTCTCCCGAGTATGTATGGCTTCTCTAATATGCATTCAATCCTACTCCCGTGGAATCATGCAAATTAAAGACATTAAACGCGGCACTTTAACTTCCTAATAATCCATTCTACCTACTCCCGTGGAGAACTTCATGTCCTTAATTGAAATACTCAAATCTGTCAAAATCCAAGTCCCGTTGTGATCAAGACAATGGAATTAGAATAATACTAGTTATCCCTAATCTAGTATTGGAATATGCACAATCAATTAAGCAAGAACAATTAATATGAGAATTTAAAGAAACAATCATGAATTAAATCATACTAGGGTTCAACTTAACCATAGATAAAAGAAACTACTCTATCATGAAATAAATAATGAAATCTATATCTACAAAGAAAAATATAATCAAAGAAATCTAAGAAAGAAACTAATAGAATCATGAATTAATGAAGAAGAATAAAAACTAGGGTTTACACTAAAAACTAGAGAGAAAGAGAGGAGAGAAAACTAAAACATAAAACCTAAAAATGTAACGTGAGAGGGAGGAGGAGAGAGAAAGAATAAAAACCTATCTAAATAATATTCAATAACCTAATATGGCTTGGAAAGTAATTTACAAGATAAGAAAAGTCTTAAATAAATTATTAATAGGCGGATTAGTGATCCGCGCGTACGCATTGCAGATTCCAGCAGAATCAGTGCAATCTTCCGAAAGACATAACTCCTTGACTAGAAGTCTCCTCGGGGTGTGCCACCTATCGTTGGAAAGCTCTTCAAGTATAGTTTCCAAATATGCTGGAATTACTCGATTTAAATAAGCACATCAAAAGTTATAATCAGAAGAGTAGACGTAACTCCTTTTTCACATTTCTTTTAATGATTTTTCCGATTCGTTTTTGCTCAAACTCGTACTATGACATATCCATACGATTCTTATGCATTGTAACTCCCTTCCAAGTGATCATAATCCTGAAGCTTAGCTAATCATACTTCAAATATGTCCTCAATGCCTGAAATTCATCAAAAACAAGAAAACATACCGAATAGGAGTAGAAAAATGTAACTTAAGAATATAATGCATCAATGAACCTAAAATATGAAACTAAATGCTCTAAAATGCAACCTAAATGCACCTAAAAACTATATATAAAAATGACTTATCAAAATCCCCCAAGGTAAACCATTGCTTGTCCTCAAGCAATAAGACATAGGCACGAAAAAGTTAGACAACCTACAATATGGGACTACAACAGGGCTAAACACTCAATTGAAAACATAAGAGATATAATCATTACATAAGCCAAGCATCGAAACAAGCTCGAACAAAGCCGCATAGCATGTCATGTATCGCAATCGACTCTCCAATCATACCACAGACCATCTCCCCCAAGCTGGATTTAACAAAACCTGACAGACCTCGCTATAGTTATGTGCACTCAAATCTCTCATGTGTTTAAGGGTTAAATGATGACTCTCAACCTAAATAAGTCGACTCATATGAAGCAAATACTCTTTAACTTTGACTTTTTGACTTAGTTAATACTCAACAATATAATACACAATGATCAAGAGGACTTTTAGAGGTTGTAATGGGGCTAAGGTTAAAGGTATGGAAAATAATTTGGGAATTTTGGTGGAAAAACCAAGGAGGAGCATCATATACCCGAAAACATGACCATGAAAGGTCATAACAACTCCATGCAACAACTAATAATCTCCAAACCTAATCAACAATCTTTTTCACTTAAGAAATTCAATCATAACCCTTTTTATTTCACTTTATTCACAACTTTTTTTTCACTTCTTTTTCATTTCATTTTTCACCTTTTTTTGTGTTTTTTTTTTCAAGCTTTCATCTCAATTTCCAGGCTCACTAAACATACTTTTCCATCCTTCTAAACCACAAATAGAGTACTTCAATTCAATACAAACTAAACCAAAACTAATACTCGCTCCCCCAAGCTAGGTTTGGGACAAGAATCAAATGAGGTCAAGGCTTGTAATGTAGGTAACAATCGAACAAAGTCAGAAAAGGCTCAGCGGGTAAAAGGAAGGATAATGTGAAAACCAGAATAACTCTGGAGCTAAGGTCATCAAATGAAACGCCTCAATCATATCAAAATATATGCACTATCAAATATCAAGGAGTACCAAGTCAAAGTCAAGATTAATGCAACAACGAGGAACTAATCACACATGAAAGAATAGAACTGACACAGATACTTCAGTTTATAGGCACAAAAGCTCACTTAGGTTAAGGTGTCTGCATAATAATTTTAAATCGAGCTAGAAAGAGATCAATCAATCTTACCACAAACAATCAGTTGCGAAACAATCGTGCTATGAAGTATCATGAAAAATATGAGTGACACTAAACACATGTGTAAAATATCAATAAGTTCTAAAAAGTCTTAGCAGTAGTCCCGTAGATGCAACTAGAATGAGATAAAATCTAATATGAGATGACATATGCTAATGCAACTAAGAAAGCAATACAGTTTTTTTTGGTTCCATGTAAACTTCTACTCCTAATGAGTAGTACAAACCGTGCAACATCCTACGAAAGCAATGAAATCTACACTAAAAAGCAACAAAAGATAGAATATTCCTCCCCCAAGCTAGAATTTGCAGTGTCCTCACTGCATAAACTAGTTCAGAAAAGGAACAATATCGAACCCCAACAATCATTCAACACCAAAGTCGTCCACCAAAAGCCATAACACCACAAAACCACAAAAATCCCACATTCCAAAAAATTAAATCAATATGTTGAAAAGATTTTCAACAAGAGGGCATCAATAGAAAAATCCAAGCAAAAATTTGAAAGTCATATCAAGAATATTAACAATATAAAATATAAAAGCTTACTACCCAATTGAAGTATGGAATAAGCTTAAAAATGACATTGCACGACTTCTTGAAGACTAACTTGAACTTTTTGTTGCCATTTGCACAAATCCTACAACAATCATCAATTAAAGAAAGAAAGAAGAATTTTGATTATAATAAGAAAAGGTAATAATAAAAGAAGAAAAAAAAATGAAAAGAAAAACAAAGTTAGACTAATTCAAATGAAAAGAAAAAGAAGAAAGGAAAGAAAAAGGGGGGAAAAAGGAAGAAAGAAAAAAAATCAGAAGGGAAGCGTGTCTTGGCCGAAGAAGACGGAAGGTGGGATGATGGTGGTGCGGTGGTTGATGTTGGTTGGCGGTAGACACGAAAAGGGGATAGAGG
Organism: Beta vulgaris subsp. vulgaris; assembly: GCF_026745355.1. NCBI lineage: Eukaryota > Viridiplantae > Streptophyta > Magnoliopsida > Caryophyllales > Amaranthaceae > Beta > Beta vulgaris. The sequence continues at coordinate 13,667,824 of NC_079203.1, forward strand.
AAGGGAGTAGCACTGTAGCAGACGTGAAGAGGAGAAGAGGAAGTGGTGCGTGTATGGGGCGACAACGAAATCCGGTGCGAGTGGTGGGGCGGCGATGATTTTTTTTTGTGGTGACGGTGGACAGAATGGGGCGGTTGGTTCTGGTGGTGCGGATGGGGCGGGGTTCTGGAACGGAGTGAAGCAGAGGATGACAGAAAGGAGTGAGGTTGCTGGTGATGCGGCGCAAGGAAGGTTCGGTGGTGGTGCGGCGGTATGGCACGAGGCGGAAAAAAAAACAGAGAGGGGATGGTGGTGCGTGTACAGGCGCCGGCAGAGAAATCCGGTGCGATTGGTGCCGGTAATGGTGACGGTGATGGCGGGGGTGCCTGAGAAACAAGAACTGCGTGCTGGGCAATGTGCTGGGATTGTTCTTTCTTTTTTTTTTCCTCGTCTCGACAATTTCTTTCTGATGGTTCTTAATCTCCGTCCTCCTACAACAAACACAAAAAGAAACACACCAAAGTGAGTAAACTCACTTAAAAAGGTTAAAAATATATATAAATATTCAAAAAAAGCCAAAGTAAGTAAACTCACTCAAAAAGGTTAAAAAAAATATATATAAATATTCACAAAAAGAGAAAAAAATATATACAATTTAGTCTCACCAACAATAAAAACTAAATAAAATAATACCGTCTCCCCGGCAACGGCGCCAAAATTTGATAGGCGTGTCGCGCACCTAACAAAAATAAATAACCTAACTAATCCTCGTAACTATGTAGTAGGGTAAGTCAGAGTCGATCCCACAGAGAGAAAGTTGTTCTATGATTAGTCCTTAAATAATGGTAAGACTAAGGAGATTAATATTAATGGTCGTCGAATCAACTATACTAATCAATATATAAATAAAAAACTCTACGGTTAAGTATCCCCACTAGCACAAAGTAATACAAAATAATTCCTACCCCAAACTAATCAATTAAATGTTCACAAGGAAAAGTCCACCCTATAAAGTATCATAGACCTCTCCCGAGTATGTATGGCTTCTTTAATATGCATTCAAGCATATTAAATAGCCCTCTCAAAGTAGGAGAAATAAAGAAGTTCATGAAGCAGCAGAAGGTTTATATCATGGCTTTACTAGAAACTAGAGTTAAAAGTCACAATAAAGATAGAATTGTGAAGAAATTAGGTAATGATTGGAGGTGGGATCACAACTATGAAGCTTCAAGTAGGGGGAGAATTTGGTTTGCTTGGAGCCCTGCTACTGTTTCAATCCAAATTCTTCTAAAAAATGTGCAATTGATGCACTGTAGGGTTGAAGACAAATACACAGGTGATCAGTGGTATCTCACAATTGTCTATGGTTTGCATACAGTGGAAGATAGGAAGAGCCTTTGGTTGGATATTGGCAATTTGGGTCAAACTATACAGGAACCCTGGTGTATAATGGGTGATTTCAATTCTATTCTCTCTACTGGAGATAGAGAAAATGGAGCCCCAGTTTCTAACTATGAAACCCAGGACTTGCAGCATCTCCTGGATTCCTCTAATCTCATTGAAATGAAATCATGTGGGCATTACTTTTCATGGTCCAATAAAGGTACTGAGGGTACTAGAATCAGCAGCAGAATAGATAGGGGCTTAGTGAATTCCTACTGGATAACTAAGTTTCCTCATGTGGTGGTGGATTACATGAATCCGGGTTTGTCTGATCACTCTCCCTTGCTGTTCCAAACCTCTCACAGGGTGCAAACAAAGGGTAAACCATTTAAATTCTTTAACTACATGGCTGAACATGGTGAGTTCCTTCAGATAGTTAGAGATCAATGGCATATGCATGGAAGAGAGGAGGATAGGCTGAAGAAGGTGTGGAATAATCTCAAGTGTGTTAAAAGGAGGCTTAAAGAGTTACATAAAGAAGAATTCTCCAACTTGCAGTGTAGAATTGCTAATTTTAGGGAGGAGTTGCAGAGGGTGCAATCACAATTACAGAGCTTCCCACACTGTAATCAGCTTGTTCAACAAGAGAAAGATTGTATCCTGAATCTGCAAAAATTCCTAAATGTGGAAGAGATAGCTTTAAGGCAAAAATCAAGAATCCAGTGGTTGAAAGTTGGTGACTCTAACTCTCAATTCTTCTTCAATGCTATGAAAGAGAGGTATATGCAGAATAACATTGAAGTTTTATTCAATGCAAATGGTGAAAAGCTAACAACTAATGAAGCAATTGAATCTGAAGTCATCCAATTTTACTCTAGCCTGTTAGGCTCAGCAGCTCCAAGCCTTCCATCAGTTGACATTCCTTTATTGAGAAGGGGGCCTCAAGTTCAAGCTAGGGATGCAAATCTGCTCACCCTTCCTGTTACAGTACAGGAAATTGAAGCAGCTCTATGGGCCATAGATGATGACAAAGCTCCAGGTATTGATGGATTCAATAGCCACTTCTTTAAAAAAGCTTGGCCTGTTGTTAAAAATGAAGTATGTGCTGCTGTTTTGCAATTCTTTAATTCAGGGGTCTTGTTGCCTGAAATCAATTGTACTCTTGTTACACTCATTCCTAAGATCCCTAACCCTTCTCTTGTTAAGGATTTTAGGCCTATTGCCTGTTGCACAGTTTTGTACAAGATAATATCTAAAATCTTGACTAGCAGAATGAAGGATATGATTGGAAGTGTGGTTGATTTAAGCCAAGCTGGGTTCATGCCTGGTAGAAATATTTCAGACAATATTTTACTTGCAACTGAGCTTATTAAAGGATATAATCATAGGTATATTTCTCCAAGGTGTATGCTGAAAGTTGATTTGAAGAAGGCCTATGATTCAATTGAATGGTCCTTTTTGAAAACTGTTATGAATGAAGTGGGCTTCCCTTCAACATTTGTGAAATGGGTTATGATGTGTGTTTCAACTGTTTCTTTTTCTATTCTCATTAATGGTAGCCCTTGTAAGCCCTTTTATGCTAGGAAGGGATTGAGACAAGGGGACCCAATGTCTCCATTTCTCTTTGCTATAGGGATGGAGTATCTTTCAAGATGTCTAGGGAATTTAAAAACGATTCCTAGGTTCAAGTTCCATCCAAGGTGCAAAAAGTTAAACATCACCCATTTGATGTTTGCTGATGACCTATTGATGTTTGCTAAAGCTGATCAAGCCTCCTTACAACTTATCTATGATGCTTTTTCCAAGTTCTCTCAAGCTTCAGGGCTCGAAGCAAATCTGGACAAAAGCCATCTCTATATTGGAGGGGTTGGTGAGACTCAAAGGACTATTCTCCAGACTGTTGTTAATATGCCCCTGGGGTGTTTTCCCTTCAAATACTTAGGGGTCCCTCTCACCACCAGGAAGCTATTCTATAATGAATGTAGGCCTTTGATTGAGAAAACAGTGGCTAGGGTAAGGTCTTGGAATGTGAAGAAGTTATCTTATGCTGCAAGAGTCCAGTTAATCCAATCCATTCTTCATGGCTTCCAATTGTACTGGTGTCAGATCTTTCTTTTGCCTAAGAAAGTGCTGAAGGAAGTCCAGAGTATCTGCAGAATTTTCCTATGGACTGGTCAAGATTCATATACAAGGAAAGCTCCTATAGCTTGGGAATCCTTGTGCCTTCCTAAGAGCTGTGGGGGGCTCAACATCAAAAATCTTGCCATCTGGAATAAAGCTGCAGTGGCTAAACATCATTGGGCTGTGTGTCAAAAGCAAGACAGGTTGTGGATAAAGTGGCTTCATGAGTATTATATTAAACATCATGATATTCATTCCATGGTAGTCCCTAATAGACTATCATGGTCTATGAAGAAGATTTTGGAGAGTAGAGCAATTTTCCAAGAGCTGCAGATCACTTCCATGTTACAGCAGCAAGAATTCTCAATTAAGAAGGTTTACAAAGTCATGTTAGGAGAACATGAGCATGTTCACTGGAAGAGGGTAGTCTGTAATAATAAAGCAAGTCCTAAAGCTTTATTTGTTACTTGGCTGATCCTACATGGGAGGTTGGCTACTAAAGATAGGTTGTTTACATGGGGCATTATAAATGATGATCATTGTCCTTTATGTAATGAAGCTAGTGAGAGTATATCCCATCTTTTCTTTGAATGTCCCTTTTCCAGGGCAATCTGGAATGCCTGTCAACAACAGCTCAATGAAGTAGCGACTGTTAGAGCTTTAACTGAGGAAATCAATATTGTGGCACTGAAGAGCAAGAGAAGTGGAGCTAAAGCTCAGCTCTACTGCATGATGTTTGCTGAAACTATGTATCAAATATGGCTTCAAAGAAATGCCAAGATCTTTGGGGGCCTTATGTTAGATACAGTTGCTAATTTTAGGCAAATATGCTTTAGAGTTGCTAGTCGATGTAATGATTGTACTAGGAAGTTTATGCTTTGGTAAGGTAGCTTCTGTGTAGTTGTTCTCGCAGGGGTTGATTGCTTGGTTTCTGTCCCAGGCCCTTCCTAGAAGGTAAGGGGACTCAGCTTTGCTTTCTTTTCCCTTGGGGTTGATATGGTGTTTTTCCCCCTTTTTTTTGGTTATCAATAAATATTTTGAATTGCCAAAAAAAAAAAAAAAAAAATATGCATTCAAGCCTACTCCCGTGGAATCATGCAAATTAAATACATTAAACGCGGCACTTTAACTTCCTAACAATCCATTCTACCTACTCCCGTGGAGAACTTCATGTCCTTAATTGAAATACTCAAATCCGTCAAAATCCAACTCCCGTTGTGATCAAGACAATGGAATTAGAACAATACTAGTTATCCCTAATCTAGTATTGGAATATGCACAATCAATTAAGCAAGAACAATTAACAATTAATATGAGAATTTAAAGAAACAATCATGAATTAAATCATATTAGGGTTCAACTTAACCATAGATAAAAGAAACTACTCTATCATGAAATAAGTAATGAAATCTAAATCTACAAGATGTCTTTCCTAAAGAAATTGTAAATATGCATGCGCAAAGAGAAATTGATTTCACCATTGAGTTAGTACCTGGGGAAGCACCTATCCAAAAAGCACCATATAGGATAGCACCCGCAGAATTAAAGGAATTGAAGATACAACTCGATGAGTTATTGGAAAAACGATATACTAGACCAAATATGTCACCATGGGGAGCACTCGTTTTATTTGTAGAGAAAAAAGATGGAACCCTAAGGTCATGTATAGACTATAGAGAACTTAACGAGATAACCATTAAAAATAAATATCCTTTGCCTCGTATTGATGTCCTTTTTGACCAATTACAAGGTGTGTCGGTATTTTCAAAGATAGACTTACGATATGGATACCATCAATTAAAAATCAGACCTTTAGATATTCTGAAAACTGCTTTTAGAATGACGTACGAACATTATGAGTTTTTTGGTATGCCTTTTGGTCTTACCAATGCCCCAGCTGTATTTATGGACTTTATGAATAGAGTTTTATTTTTTTATTGTGTTTATTGATGATATTTTAGAGTATTCCAAAGATAAGAAAAAGCATGAGGAACATTTGGGATTAATTCTGGAAACTCTTCGAAGGAACTACTTATTTTCAAAATTTAGAAAGTGTAAATTTTAGTTAAATAAAATAGCATTTCTAGGACATGTTGTGTTTAGAGAAGGTGTGCAAGTAGATTCCTATAAAGTAGAAGCAATCACTAATTGGCCTCGACCCACCAATGTGTCAGAAGTACGAAGTTTCCTAGGTTTAGCAGGATATTAACGGTAATTTGTAAAAAACTTTTCCCGAATTGCCCAACCTATCATAAACCTTATAAAAAAATACGAAGTTTGAGTGGAGTGACAAGTGTGAAGTAGCGTTCCAAGAACTGAAATTTGGTCTTATCACAGCTCCAATTCTTACTCTTCCTAAGGATACCGAAGGTTTAGAAATATATAGTGACGCCTCCAGACAAGGGTTGGGATGTGTGTTGATGCAACATGGGAAAGTGATAGCTTATGCATCTCGCCAGTTAAAACCTTATGAGCAGAATTACCCTACCCATGACCTTGAACTTACCGCCATTATTTTTGCATTGAAAATTTGGAGACATTATCTCTATGGGGTTAAGTGTAAAATTTACACGGATCATAAAAATCCTTAAATACATTTTCATCCAGAAAGATATAAACATGAGACAGTGAAGGTAGTTAGAATTTATGAAGGATTATGAGTTGGATATTCAATATCACCCTGGAAAGGCCAATGTGGTAGCCGATGCTTTTAGCCAGAAAAATTAGACTACCCTTAACTTACTTACAATTCAGCCTGTTACCCAAAGAGAACTTCGAAAGTTAGAAATTAAGTTGATTATAGGTGAACTGGAAGGATATTTAACAATCTTAGAAATCAAACCAACCTTGAGTGAAGAGATTAAGGATTTGCAGAAAACAGATCCACAATTGGAGAAGACCCGTGAATAAGTATGGGTTGGAAAAGAAACTGGTTTGGGTCACTTCGTTCAAGAACGATTGTGTGTACCAAACCAGGTAGATTTAAAAAGGAGAATCATGAATGAAGCACATAATACCGTTTACTCTGTACATCCAGGTGTAAATAAGATGTGTAAAGATCTTAGTGGTATGTTTTGGTGGAGTCACATGAAACAAGAAATTGCAGAATTTGTTGCCAAATGCTTGACTTGCCAACTAGTAAAATTAGAACATTAGCGCGCTTCGGGACTTTGGCAGCCTTTGGATATACCCACTTGGAAATGGGAGTCAATAGCAATGGATTTTATCATGGGGTCACCAACAACTCCTCAAGGGATGAATTCTATATGGGTTATAGTGGATAAGCTTACAAAAAGTGCTCATTTCTTAGCAATTCATAATACTTGAGACCTTGAGCGATTACCAAGAAAGTATGTTGAAGAGATGATTAGACTTCATGGAGTACCTAGCTTTATGATGTTTGATCGAGGTTCCCGATATGTGTCTAAATTTTGGCAAAAGTTACAAAAAACATTGGGTACACCACTAAACATTAGCACAACCTTTCACCCAGCTACAGATGGCCAGACCGAGAGAACAATTCAGACTTTAGAAACTTGTTATGAGCTTGTGTTTTAAAATTCAAAGGTATCATGGGAAAAACATTCGTCATTAATAGAATTCTCCTATAACAATAGTTACTAGCATTAATATGGCACCTTATGAAGTTCTATATGGACGGAAATGTAGAACCCCTTTATGTTGGAGCGATATAGATGAATCGAAGATAATCAGACCTAAAATGATACAAGAAACATCTGATAAGGTTTGAATCATTCATGAGAAAATGAGAACTGACAAAGTTGTCAGAAAAGTTATGCTGACCTTAAAAGAAGACATGTAGAAACTTTCGTGGGAGAATCAGTATTTCTAAAGGTTTCCCCTACCAGAGGAGTAGTGATGTTTGGCAAAGCAAGAAAATTTCGTCCTAGGTACATTGGGCCATTTGAAATTATCGGGAAAATTGGAAATGCAGCGTACCGATTAGCACTCCCTAGTGAATTTTCTCAAATTCATGATGTGTTTCACGTTTCACTTTTACGCCGATATATACACGACCCATCCCATATTATTAATATACCCCTTGTTCGAGTTGGAGAAGATTTGACTTATGAAGAGCAACTTGTTCAAATTCTAGATCATAAAGATAAAGTACTATGCAAACAAACTAATTCTGTTGGTAAAGGTACATGGGAATTTGAACAAGTTGCTCTTCATAAGTCGAACAGGATATGTAAGACAAGTTTAACCATTTATAAATTCTAGATCAACCGATATAATCACGTTGAAACAGAAGCTACATGGGAAGTCGAACAGGATATGTAAGACAAGTACCCACACTTATTTTAAGGTAATTTAACTTTAAGTTTTGAGGACGAAACTTCTTTTAAAGAGGGGATAATGTAATAAACCAGGAAAAATATATATTTATTATAAATATTAGTAAGGGATTAAAGGTTAAAGTATTATTATAAGATAAACAAGTCCCTAAACTCTTATATACATCATTTTGTCGATTATATGATTATTTTAGGTAAAGTTATGGTCTAATCACATTGAAACAGAAGCTACATTTGCTGAGGGAAAGTTATATGTACGTACATATATCATTTATATTAACATTATAGTTTATAAAGTACTTTAAGGGTCAAAGATTAATAAAATTATCAATTACTAGTTTAGGAGCTTATAAATATATCTAGAAAGATTTTTATTAAGTACCACATAAACCTAGAAATTCTCCAAACTTATAAATGGTTAAACCTCATGACTAACGTTATTTAGCTAGTTTTTAGAATCGTCACTAATAACTTCACCTAAGGACGAACAATTGCTACCCGTTATGAGACAATACGCAAAATAATATATTTAGTAGGTTTCGGACTGAGTAAATTGCGAAACCTGAAGGTTGCTAATTGGTTTCCATATAGCATATCAATCTTTAAATTACGTAAAGTGGTGATAGAAGTAAGTTTAAAGTTTTATAGAAAGGCATGTCAATCCTTAAATTACGTAAAGTGGTGATACAAGTAAGTTTACAATTTTATAGAAAGTTGAAGCTGCTAGTCATGATCAACTTCTTAACCACTCTAAGTTCAAAAAATCAAATTGATGTTCTTCCCTTACATCCCTATAAATACCATGCAGTAGTGCAAGTATCAAATAAAACATGGTTGACTTTGTAACTGATACTTGTCATCACTCCTTAAACCGACCCAAGTCACCTATAAATAGCATTGTAACACCCCGATAATTCTCTTTTTCTAGAAATAACTTTATAATAAACCTTAGAGAATTACCAGGCATTATCGCCCGTGTGATAACGTTTCGGCTTACTCAGAATTTTGCAGCGGAAAACTTACTAAAATAAAATCAACTTTATTAAACTTATGAAATAAGAACCAAACAATGTTTGAACTGAACACACCAACTTAAAACTAATGTCTGAAAAGATAAACTCCTAGAAACAACTTAAATAATACTAATGTCACAAAAGCCTCTCCATTCCAGATTCCCCAATGGTATGCACCTTCGAACCTGTAATGTCAATGCTTTCTTGACTCTGCTCCCCCGAAGGAGCACCACAGGATCAATAGGCAAAGCCATGATCACAAATACAGACAAGCACGTAATCAGCAAAGCTGAGTACTACATATCATACATTCATAACCCTAAGCATGATACTACAAAATAACGTGCAGGAATAAATAATAATCTGCAGACAACTTTTACTGAACTAAACTTAAAACATCTTTTATTACTTTAATGGAATAGTTATTGGACGAGTTGTCCTGCCAATAAAAATGAAATGGGGGCGCGACTCCGCATTTCAGAGTGACCTGCGATATCGAGGAACCTTTTGAATAAAGAGGATGGTGATCAACCCATTCCTAGAAAAGCTATGGCACGCTCACCATAACCCCAACCCTTATGTCCAACTCTAGACGTGCACCAGTCTAAAGTCTATAACCTATTCTCGTTTCACTTTACGTTGCATTCATTTTAATACTTGTGTTGACACCACAACAACCAAATAACACACAATTCAATAATCACATAATCATAACAAAATTCTTTTTATCTTTGGATTAACAAGTGTTCACAACTTATCAATCAAGACTCCTTTTATTTCTTTTTATCCTTTGTTGAACCTAGCCAACAGAAATCCGTACCTTTATATAGGTATAACTCATACTTACCAAATAAGATCCACGGTTCTTATAAGAGAAATAAATAATCTCAAAGAATCTATGTAACACATGATTCCAACTTACTTACATTAATTCACCCACGAATTAATACAAAAAACTGAACTTATCTGCTTGCATCAAACTTCCACACAAATAGTCATACTCATAAATATTCTTAGTTTACATGTAGCACACAGGCAAGTAACATGTAAAACAATTCCAATAAATCATATATATGAGCAACAAAGTCCTATACATGATACTAATAAATAAAAACATCCCTAAAGCATTCTAAATCATATAGCACGTAGACTATTTACGTACCTTGTGTAAACGAAACGGTAGGCCACTTTTACGCTCTAAAAGTCCCCTACTATGAATTCTCCGCCTAGAAAATAAAATAACAAAGTAAATACTTTGAACAAAAATTTACAGCAACTTTAAAAACGTCCCAAACCCTTTTAAACGTCTTTAAAATCGTTTTTATGTATTAAACTTTCGTTATTTTTAATCCCTAGTATAGTACAACTATTCTAGTGATTAAAAATCATTAAAAACCTTTAAAATACAAACTTTCTGAAATTCTAGCACATATAAAAATTTATAAACCTTCTGAAAATATATTTAATGCATATAAAAAATCATATTCTAATCAAAACCCATATTTATACTTTAAATATATAGTTTCTAGTGATTAAAAACCCTAAAAACTATATTTTTCATAAAAAAACTGAAAATAATAAATCTGAAATTATTATTTTTGCACATATGAAAACCAAAACATATTTTCCATATAAAATAATAATTTAAATCATAAACATGCTAATAAGTAATAAAATAATATAAAAACTAATACTTTAATGGAATCTTGGAGAAGAAGAAAAGAAAAACAACCACAACAATGAGGAGGAAAAAGACGCCGGAAACTGGTGATAGCAGCAAGGGGCGACGGCAACAAGGTCTTGGCCCAAGAAAATATTTGTGACGTTTCTTGTTCAACAAGAAACGTTACTTAGCGAAGAAGAAACAAGCTTTGAGAGGAAAAATATGGAAATCACGCACCAAGGAAGGAGGAGAGAGAAAAGGTCGGGTGAGAGGAGGAGAGCAAGAATCACGTGCAAGGAGGAGAGAGAAATAGAGTGTAGGGTAAAATATTTGGGTTTTTAGGATATTTAAATAGGCTAATCCTTTTGGGCTTAGGAAAAGAGATTTTAATAAGTAAAACTTTGATGACTAATAAGATGGGCTCATTAGGATTTTAGTCATCAAATAACTCTTTCCCTTTTTATCACTTTTGGGCTTTAGATTCCATTAAGCTTTCTTTTCAAAAATACTTTTAATACTTAAAGCTCTTATTAAAAACATGCTTCATTAAAACATTACAATTTTTATTAAGCTACGAAAAATATTTTTAGTTGACTTTTAAAATAGTCAACCCTTTTTAAAAGTCAAATCATTTTCCAAACTCATTTGGATTTAAATATAACTACATAAATACCTTAATATATTTATGAAAATCCTTTAAAATTGTGGGGGATTACAGCATGAAGCTATTCATTAGTTTTTCAAAATAATAGGAGTTGAGTACTGTAAGAACCAAAAAAAAGGTAAGAGAGTGTGAAATCAAAAAAAATATATGCATATGAGACTTGGTCAGCTTTTATCCTTATTTAAGGTACATTCTTGAATACCCCTTCTTAATGTTGTTTTGTCATAATGTATTGTTATGTCAACCTTTTTAGATAAACTATTAGTAATAGTTTTGCTTTAATAATAAAGGTACATTGTGATTTGCAAATACTGTGTTTATAATGCAAATGACATTTGTCACATTATGATTTATATACAAGGTGATTCTAAAAAGACTATCAGATGTGGTAATAATGAGGTTATATACATATGTTACTATGATAAAATGAAATGGAGTTTCGTGGTGGATGAAATATATTATTATAAAATGGAAGTTTGTGGTGGAGGAAAGATGTGATTTTAAAATGGAGGTTCGTGGTTTGTGTTGGAAGAATGAATTATATATGGAGTGATGTACGTCATTGTAGGGTTGTGACACACGAAAGTATCATGAGAGGCTATAGGACTGAAAACATTATCCGGAGTGATGTACGTCATTGTAGGGGTGTGCACACGAGATTTGTCGAGAGAAACTAAAACAAATGATTTTATATAATCATAACTGATTATTTTATATAATTATCTGCAAAGTGTTTTTTACATGGTATTGAGAATGTACTTGACCCTTTTGGGTTGACTATTATAAAATGATTTATTTTGCAGGTACCAGTATTGGGAATGGGCAAAAGTGAGGAATATAAAATATTATAATTAATATACTATATGTTGTTAAATTATGTTTTTATAATATTAATATCATGTTTTATTTTGTTATCGCCTTGTATTTCTATTATTAGAAATACGACAGTAATGTCCTGTAAACCCTATATTATCTTATAATAAATAAAGATGTAATATTTGGTTCGATCCTGAACTAACATTTAATGTTCTTTATTAGAATTATATAAATTACAGGGTGTTACAATATAAGAGTATAGAGCAATATATCAAAAGAGGAAAGAGAGATCTATGAGAAGATTTGCAGAGGGATATTTCAGAAAATGAAGAAAGAAGTTTGGACAGATTTCTCTCACTACAATGGTAGCTCTGATACCATGATAACTTTTAGTCTCAGAATAAATTATTTCCCATTGAAGAGGAAATCTTTAGAGCACATAATTTCACTAAGAATGTGTTCTATTTCATTCAAAAGCTTAACGGAATAATGTTGTCATCCTATTACAATATGTAGGGCTAATAGTACTGTAATGATAATTGTAAATGATAGGTGGCAGTAGTACAAGTAGTACAATCAGAGAATAAACCAATTATCATAGGCTATAGATTACAAAAGGTGAGTCATATATATGTATATGTGTGTGTGTGTATATATATATATATATATATATATATATATATATATATATATTTACATATACTAAGTTTTTAACCAAGGACCCTTGGGTCCAATGGTATGCCTTCCTACATCTCACATGAAAGACCAAGATTCGAATCTTGGTGGAAGAAAATTTCAATATTGTTGGGGGAGGGGGGGATTGGGGCTTGTTGGGCCTCTGGGTGAGTGGCCCTGTGCGAGGAAAGCTTAGAGGAAATTCATATTACCATGGGTTTCCAAAAGAGGGCCCAAAAAATATTAATTTTTAAATCGACCTCTAGGATTTTCATGTTTTATAACTCCTTCTCTCACATAAGACAACACATGAAATAGAAAACAATCAGTGCATTTTTTGTAACACATGCCACATGAAAAGGAAATCATGCAGCTGCACACGTCACGAACAACAAACAGAGCGCCCGTTTGCTTCTCCATCTTCCTTTCTCACTCTTCGCTCCTCTTATTACTTTCTCTCTCAAAACCCGAAACCTCGATCTTCTCCTAATATCAATGTCGAAATCAACAATGAATTCAAAATCAATCTTAACATCTGATAATTTAACACAATATGATGAATTATCGGATGATTCAAACACGATTTGCAACTTTTGATTCTGGAAAATCAAGAAAAACATCAACATGAAGATGATATTATCAACAAATTCTTACAAAAATGTATCATTTTTTAAAAAATTTCGTCTTCTTTGTCGTAGTCGTCTTCCTCTAATGACGATCCCTCGAATTGAAAGCTTTTTCATAATTCAAGCTTTCAACAATGAAAAAATGGCAACAAAAATGGCAAAGATGGAATTTATTTGTAACGTAAAGAGAGATAGAGAAAAGAGGAGAGAGAAAGTGCCTGAAAATGGAAGAATGAAAGGAAAAAGGGAGAGACAATAAAGTAACTGCTGCATATATCTAAGGTAACTTAGAAATAGTAACACTTTCTTCCATTACAAAAAGTAACCTTACTTCAAGTAAAAGTAGCCCCTTAACATTACAAAAAGTAGCCCTTTCATAAATCTAAGGTAACCCCTGCCTAAGTGTAAACTAAGGCTTTGTATTAACTCCAAAGTAAGTCCTGGATAAGTATAAAGTAAACCCTATAATAAAGGTAAAAATAACTCTTGCATAAAATATAAAACTCCCAACAATTAATAATAGTAACCCCTACATTAATCTAAGGTTATTGCTACAAAATATAAAATAACTCCATCGTAAGCCCTAAATTAGTATAAAGTAACTCTATGATTAATATAAAAATAACCCCATGCACAACATATAATCCCTCGGATAGATCAAAGGTAACTCCTACTGGAGTATAAAGTAACTCCATGCAAAAAGGTAAAGTAACCGCGTGCAATAATCTAAAGTAAGTGCTAGATAAATACTTCCTTTGTTTTTTTTATAGATGCTTCATTTTCCTTAAATGAAATGTGATAATAGATGCTACATACCATAAACTGATGTCTTTTCACCATGAAGATTTTAAAATACTATTAAAAAGTTGATGGACCCCCACTTTCTCATTTAAAATACCCGTACTTTATCCTTAACAAAAAAAAATTGTATTCAAAAAGTGGTGGTCCCTTAATTTCTCTCTCCACCTTTCTTAAAAACCCTCCACTTTTTCTATGCAGCATGTACAGAAAAACGGAGCAAGTATATAGTAACCCCTTGCCCAAAATATAAAGTAATCGCCAGCATAAATTAATATGAACCCTACATACATATTCAAACAAAACCACATTTGAAAATTTTAAACCAACTAACATATAAATGTCATTACATAATTTATTTTATTTTTTAAAAAATAACTAGACTAAACTTGTTTGTTTTTTATGATATTAGTTGACATTCAACGACAACATCTACCAATTAATAGTGTTGACCTATCAACACACCAAGCCATAAGCATTGAGATTGAAGAGGCACACAAGGATAATGCAATTGAAGAAGAGTTTCGAGGTAGTTTACTTGGATTTACAGGAGACACATGGGAAGAAATTTTTGAAGCATACAAGAAACAAGCAAATGCAGTTGGATTTGGAGTACGATAGTCATCAACAAGATACACACAAGTTAAAATTAGAAAGGTAAGAGGAAAATAAATTGTGTATTTATAAAAAGGATTTCGACGCAAAACAAATCCCAAAAAAAGCAGCTACACCAACAATTACACCAGAAATGCAGCAAAATAAATAAAAAAAAGACGAGAAAAGGGAAACAAGTTCCAATTACAAAAATAGGACGCAAAGATTATCTTAGAGAAAAGGTAAACCCTTATGGTACATGGGAAGTTCATTATCACGTTGTGAAACATGATCATGAGCTCACAAAAAAGAAATTCCAACACTTGCATAGGTTTGAGAGATGAATAATAAGAGAAAAAGGAGAAACAATAGACCTAATGCTTGAAAGTGGACTAAAACTTGATCAAGCATACAATTTGATGTTGCATGAATTAGGAGGCATTCAATCAGTAGTTCATACTCTAACAAATCATTTCAAGTATATCTCAAGAAAGAAGATGAAAGAAATTGAAAACGGAGATGCACAAAATGTCAAAGACAATAGAAAGATCAAGATCATTTTTTCAGATTCAAGTTGGGAGGAGGGGATCAAGGAAACAAATTTACTGTAATATTTTAGAGGGACTCTCAAATGATGGAAGATTACAAGATATATGGCGATGTAATAGTGTTTGATATAACATTTCGCACAAAATCAATCTTATTTGTGCACTAATCGTTGGTATCAACAACCATTGGCAAAATGTCATGTTTGGCGATGCATTCATTGCAAATGAAACACAAGAAACGTTTGAATGGGTTCTCAACTCATTCAAGAAGTCAATGGGTGGATCAGACCCTATTTCAATATTCACTGATCAAGACTTGGCCATGTCAAAAGCAATTGAAAAGGTATCTCTTTCACTCAGTAAAGTAACCCCCAAATCAATGTGAAGTAACTGCATATACCTCTAAACTAACCTAAAGTAAGAACATGTATGTATATGTAAAGTAATCCTTAAAAAATATATTGAATATGTAAAATTAAGCCCATCATATGTCTAATGTAACCCATCATGTGCCTAAAGTAACCCCATAAAAACAATTGAAAACAATAATCATTTAAATAACCACATTATTCATCTAAAGTCAGCCTTGATGTATGTAAAGTAATACCAATATTGTGTAACACTTTTACAAATTGTAACATCTTATAGTAACTATATAGTAACACTAAATTTTTTGAAATAGGTAACACTTTTAAAATATTAATACTATAAACTTTAGAATAGGTAGCACTTTATAGTTTTCCTTTAATTTATTATCTTTGAAACACATTTTTTAAGTTGTTAAAGTTACAAAATAGCATTACCATAATCGACTAAGGGTAAATCCCCAAATATATTTGATGAATGGTGCATTTATATTGCCGTCGGGAAGAATAAGAAGGCCAAAAGAAAAAAAAAACCCTCTAATCCCTGATTCCCGTCCAAAATCCAAAGTCAACAGTTGGAGCTTGAGAAGATCGAAGTTGAAACCTCTCCTGTTCACCATAAACGTTTCTGAAATTAGATGGGAGTTGAAAAATCTAAGTCTTTTAGGTTTTACGCCAAACTCTAACATCCATTATCATCTTCCTCCTTCTCTAAATTTATAGTCTTCAATTTACACATCGAAATCAGTTTAATTATTCCTTAAAATATTGATGGGAACGACGAGGGAATTTCCACCGAAATGGTTCAGTGCGGTGGCGGCGTGAAAAAGGATTGAATTCGACAAAAATGTCAACAAACCAATGGTAGTGAAAGATGAAGAGTAAGGAGAGTGTGCAGTTTGTGCTGCTGCTGCAGCCGTCATCATTTTCAATCTTGTTAATCCACTTGTTGCCAAGGTTTACTTCTATTTCAATCCTCTTTTTCTTAATTAGTTATATTTTGTGCTCTTTAATTTGGTTAACTTTTGCTCAGCTATATGTGTTTATGGAGCTTAGGTCCATCTTCCGATTGCTTTCTTCATAATGGTATTAAATATTTCATAATATTTAGAACCCAAATTATTGACTATTGCCTCCCTAGTTATGTGTCTGATGGAATTGATGATAGTTCAATTAATGCACAAGTCTTAGGTTTATCCCGAAAACAAGAAAACAAGTGTATTGGAACTTTGAATGTACACATTGGAATGGTTGAGCATACAATTCCAAACTAGCTTTGTATATTGTCAACCTTTTGTTTCCTCTATTTGTTCTTTCGATGTACGTGAGTAGAGAATCTCATATTAATACATGTACACTCGTTATTATAGAATTAAACTTGAATATACCATATATAGAGTTGTCATATGTAGAAGAGTTGTGATATATATCTTACATGAGAAAATGATTATCTTTTAGCTTGCCCCATGTCTCCTATGAATATATAGTATATTGATATATTTATGATCAAAACTAAGTTCATTGGCCATAATGTTAAAATCTAATTTTTGAGCTTAACGCATATGCTGAATTGAGAAAATAGAATGGTTAAACTACGTAAGGTTTTAAGTTAAAACACATAACTCTGAACATGGATAGCAAATTTAACAACGTAACATTTTCACGAAATTCAAAGAGAAGTAAAGAAGTTAAAACATTAAATTGAGAATGGATATAATAAGAATAGTAATGGTATTGAACTTGTTGTCTTAGATGAGCCTAAAACACATTTTCTTTTCACTCTATGTTTCTTCAAATTGTCTCCCTTTCAAGGTGTCAAAGTTGAACCTCCACTTCATTATTTTTACTCTGTTGGACTTAGACTTTCTATTTATTGTGAAGAAGATTCAGATAAGGATAATCAGAGTGTAAAGTGATAAGGACCTACTTTTGTTCCTTCAAGTTGAACCTCCACTCCATTATTTTTACTCTGCTGAACTTGAACTTTCTATTTACTGTAAAGAAGATTCAAACAAGGATAATCAGTGTGTCAAGTGATAAAGGACCTACTTTTGTTCCTTCTTTTGAGTCATATAGTTGGCAAGAGTAAGAACAAATCTGGACCTAATGGTAAGAAACAGGATCATTATATATTGTTGGGCTTGGTACATATGAGATA
Organism: Beta vulgaris subsp. vulgaris; assembly: GCF_026745355.1. Taxonomy (NCBI): domain Eukaryota; kingdom Viridiplantae; phylum Streptophyta; class Magnoliopsida; order Caryophyllales; family Amaranthaceae; genus Beta; species Beta vulgaris. Next base: position 13,685,546 of record NC_079203.1, read on the forward strand.
CCTTGTGACTAGGAACAGATAAAGAAAAGTTATTGTGATGTTGCTTCAAAATGTTATCCTGACAATACAAGTTATTCTCCTTCTGGCACAAGAAATTGAAGTTGCAAAACAAGTAAAGAAAGAGGAAATAGAAAATCATTTCATATTATGTGCAGAGAATTATCCATTTTATATTATTTATAACAAATTTTCCGCGACCTTTTCTTGGTATGCTAAAGGTATGCTCTTTAAGGTTAGGGTTCCAAAGTGGATTTGAAATTGCAACGTCAACTTGAACATGTCCCTAATTCTATGCGTAGTTTATGTGATGTTGATTTTGATGATCATTGCAGGTGACTCTTACATATTGTGGATTCCTTATATATATTTTTCCCCGAGTTTATGAGATATGGGTTTGATCAAATTCATTCATTAAATAAATATACTTGCACTAAATTCTAGGGGGACTGTAGGTTTTGGATCCTTTTCTGAGTATAGTGTGTTGCATTATATCCACTGCATTTTCAATTTTGCTTGAACATATGACTAATTACCATGCATGTGCAATTTAGCAAATAGGTAGGTAGCTGCAAGATCTAAGGAAAGGAAGATGAGATACATAGCAGAACCAAGCACCAAGTCCAAGCATTGCAAACTGAAGCCACTTCAAAATGTGCTCAATGAACCCTGCTACAAGTATCAGTTTGATCTGTTAGACTTTCTTTAAGCTCAAAATTTAATTTACTTTGCAAACTTCTAAGTAGTCGTACTATTTGCTCACTTCATCTTTATTTGCAATTTCAATCGACTGTAACTATCTTAACTCTTGTGTTGACATGTTTTCTTTCAAGTCAATGTTCTAATTTTTCCTTTCTCATGAATTATTTGATTATCTATAGAAAGATACAAAAGGCCTTAATGCTGAAATTAGTGAGTTAAAGCGACGTCTTCAAATTATGGAGCAGCAAGTTTACTTACAAAATGATTAGTTTCCCACTATTGGAAGTCGTATATTTTTCATCCAATTAGTTATGCAAACTTGTCAGGTTTTATGAAGTTAAACTTTTATCTTTTAGTGTTATGTTGTTAACAATGTTGAACTTTATCTTTTAGTGTTATGTTATGTTATGTTATTATTTATTATTAGGACTAGATAACCATTTTTGGCACTTATACTTTATGTTGTCTTGCATGATAAAGTTTCTTCAAAGTAGAACTCTGGGGTGGAAGTCTTGACAAAGTTGCATATACGGACTAGGAAAATGCAGCATATCGCAAGATGACAGAATATGGAGAAGAGATATACGGCTATTTATTAGATCTAATTTTAGATTATTATATGAATATGTTTCTTGTTAGAAGGTTATGACTTTATATATTATACATAATCTTGTTTTTCATTAGTTGATTTTTGAAAGAGCACTAATAAGTCTATGAAACTATATCATTAGTATAATATAATTATTAGTTCATGCATCAATTTCTTATAGTTTAATTAGTATATCTATTATATATACGGTTTTTTCACCAAATACCCCCGACAAATCGCGAAATTCACAATATACCCTCAATGTTTCAAAAATGCACCATATACCCCTGACTATTCGAAAACGTGCACCAGATACCCTTTTTCTAATTGCCGTTAACTCACCGTTAGCATTATTTACAATTTTGCCATCATTAAATCCTAACCCTAATTCTAATCTAACTCTAATCCTAATTCTAATCTAACCCTAAACCCTTCTCCTTACCCTAACCCTAACCCCTTGGCAGCCCCCACCCCCTCCCCTCTACCCCACCCCAGCCCCCACCCCAGCCACCACCCCTCCCCGGCCCCACCGCCACAGCACAGCTCCCCCCCCACGCCGCAGCGCCGCTCCCCCTCCCCTCCAACTGCTGCCGGAATTCGAGTCCCCCCCAACTGGTGCCATAAATTCGCGTGTCCCCTCCCCTCCAACTGGTGCCGTAAATTCGCGTGTCCCCCTCCCCCTCCAACTGGTGCCGGAATTCAAGTCCCCCCCCAACTGGTGTCGGAAATTCGCGTGTCCTCTCCCCTCCGACTGCTACCGGAATTCGAGTCCCCCTCCAACTGGTGCCGGAAATTCGCGAGTCCCCCCCCTCCAACTGGTGCCGGAAATTCGATTCCCCCTCCCCCCAACCGCTACCGGAAATTTGATACCCCTTCGAATTCGAAATAAAGATGAGGATGAGAGAGGTGTTACGATGGCAGGGGAGGGGTGGGGGATGCGCTGGGTTAGAGGGGACGGGGATGGGGTGGCAGCGACGGTGGCAAGGGAGGGGGTGGGGTCTGCGCTGGGTTAGAGGGGAGGGGGAGGGGGAGGGGTTAGGGTGGGGGAGGAGGTGGGGGCTGGGGTGGATGGTAGGAGGTGGGTTAGGGTTAGGGTTAGGGTTAAGGATTAGGGTTAGAGATTAGGGTTAGATTTTAGGGTTAGGGTTTAATGATGGCAAAATTGTAAATAATGCTAATGGTGAGTTAACGGCAGTTAGAAAAAGGGTATCTGGTGCACGTTTTCGAATAGTTAGGGGTATATGGTGCAATTCTGAAACATTGAGAGTATATTGTACTGTGAATTTCGCGATTTGTCAGGGGTATTTGGTGAAATAACCGTTATATATATAACAAAAGTGATACGTTATCACTCACAAGGTGCTACATGAGATAGCAAAAAGTGTTACCTAATAGCGCAAAAGATGCTACATGATGGCAAAAAGTGATTCATGATGTTTGAATAAAGTGTTACTATAGGTTAATTATAACACTATAAGATGTTACTAATGATAAATAAAGTGTTACGTAAGAATTTCGAGTAACACTTTAAAAGTGTAACAATAGTTATTAAAAGTGTTACATAAGCGAATTTAAAGTAACATTTGTATAAGTGTTATTACAGGCTGCCAAAAGTGTTATGTATTAGCATAGGTAACACGAGCAGATGTAACACCCAAGTAATAGTGTTACCTATCATCTATTGTAATACTTTACGCACATTAGGTAACACTTTTTGGGTGTTACTTAAGGTTAATTATGTAGTAGTGAATCAAAAACAACCTTGAGTTGCATTTAAAGTAACAACAACGTTTAAGAGCAATAGAAAAGAACATAACACATACATTTTGTTGAAGTCCCAACTTGGAGTCGCAAAGCCCTCATTTTGACAATGCTGATCTATTCTTCCTCATGAATGAAACCAACTGCAATTATTTTCCTATTGGATGATCACAACTTATATTAGTTCTTACAAATGTATCATACAAGGAGTTATCATCAAGAGTGTACATTTAAGAACTAGATGATTAGGAATCAAGTCTCTTTTTTCTCTAAGGTTTTAGTCGATTCATCTTCAATATATCCACTGACAATAACATCAAATACTTCTTTTCGTCTTCTACTAGATTTATTGCTACCCTGAACCAAATTCTTCCTTGAAAATTTTGACTTCCTATAAGAAACATCAACCTTCACAACCCGTTCATCGCTAAAAGTGTGATCATGATTGTCATCTTTTTCCTTGACAACACATTTAGTCTTTTGCTTAACTCCAATATTTTTGCTAAAACTCACATCATCAATAGCAATAGGATTAAAAACAGATTCTATATTTATCAACATTATTAACAGAGTCTAACAACACACAATTTTTAGAAACAACATATATCATAGATAGCCTGTTTGACTGATTCTTCAAAACCAATTTAATAGACCCAACATGTTTCAATGCACAAATCTTTAGATTCTCTGTCAAAAATTTTGTACAGCCAACATCTTGATTTATTGGTCCATTACTTTTTTAATCAAATTGTAGATCAATACTTGATTCTAGTGTGTCAAGATTGTCCGTAGAAGTAGCAAGGTCAATAATGTTTTCAGAAGAATTTGCAAAAAAAATTTCCCTGCAACCTACATTCTTGTAGCAACATCACCCTCACTACCAGAATCACAATAAGAACCATCATGGTAGAGCTTTAAATCATCCACAACGGTTTTTATGGATTTAGCACATGAGAGACCATCCATCCCAAAATCAGTTACATAAAATAATGGATTATCTTGAAAAACCTCATCAATTGGGACAGTAGGACGTGAAGGGGAGCTGAAATTTGGATCACCGCCACGAAACAGCTCAAATGAAGACATACTTTGCTCTAGCTTTTCAAACTCCAAGTAACCCCTAGAAATACGATCAATAATGTTATTCTAAAAGGTTGGACCCAAGTTGATTGGAGATATTCGCTTTTCAATTCTCTTTGAAGCTTTTCGATCATCTTCTACTCCATCAGACACACAATTCTTTGACGCATTTACCTCATTTTCTTTGACATCAGAAAAAAGGTTCTTTGAAGCATTTGTATTGTACTCTATTTTATTACCATCACCCTTCATTGAATCTATATTCTGTCCACAAAGATGTGAAAAAACCTTCATATTTCTCTTCAACAACAAATAGTTCTCCTAAGCATCGTGAAAGTAAAATAAATATAGTAATAAAGTACATTAATAATATATCAAGAATAAAATACTCGGGCTACATAAAAAGTAACCACTCCTAACCATTAAAGTGACCCACTAGTTTTAGTAAAAGTAAATCCTACTATCAGGAAAAGTAACACCTTATAGTTATTAAAAGTAACCTTTAGTTTCAATAAAAGTACCCCCTAACCATTGCAAAAATTAACCCCTAGTTACACTAAAACAAACACCTTAGAATTTGAAAAAAGATACCCTTAGATTCAATAAAAGTTGCCCCAATTATGAGTATAAATAACCTTAATGAAAAGCTTTTATAGTAGTTACACGATGTAAGCTCCCAACAATAGTCATACATAGCCATTCTAAGCAAAAAAAAGTAGCCATAAAAGTACCCTCTTAACATTTCTATAGGTAACTCCTAAACATAAAACTTACCCCTTAACCTCACGAAAAGTAACTCCTAGTTTTAGTAAAAGTAACTCGTAGTATGAGGAAAAGTAACACCTTAGATTTACCAAAAGTAATCTCTAGTTTTAATAAAATTACCCCCCTAAACATTGCAAAAAGTATCCCCTGATTACATTAAAACAAACAGCTTAGCATTTGAAAAAATAGACCCTTAATTTCAATAAATGTAGCCCCTATTATCAGTATAAAAGACTTTATAATTACACAAATATAAGCTCCCAATGATAGTCATATATAACCATTATGAGCAATAACCATAAAAGTAACCTCTTAACATTACTATAGGTAACTCTTAAGCTTAACACTATCCCCTCAACCTTAAAAAAAAGTAATCCCTACTTTCAATAAAAGTAATCCCTTAGCATTACAAAAATTAATCTCGAGTTTGAATAAAAATACCCCCTAACCAATTACTAAAAGTAACCCCTCATTACACTAAAACTAACATCTTAGCGTTAGAAGAAAAGAGACCCTTATATTCATTAAAGTAGCCCCTATTATCAATATAAATAACCTTAATTAATATAACCAAAAAGACTATAATTACACAATATAACCTCCCAAGAATAGTCATACATAATCATTATGAGGAAAAATCAAAACCGACATTTTAAAACCTAATTTCATCAATTGCATAAAGCTAAATCAACTTACGTTCTTTGCTATTGCATGAATTTCTTCATCGGATTGAAATCAAGTGACAAAGCGACGCCACCGCAAACTTGAGTTAAATTTTCCTTTTGTTTCCAAGATAAATCAATTGAGAGCTTTTGTTCATGGATCATTTATTTTACTTCCCGTTGTTAATTTTGTTGTAGTTCATGAAGTTGTTCTTTGTCATGAGAAGGCTGCTGCTGTTGAACTTCATCATTGTCTTTGTTTTATTCAAGCTGCAGTCTTCCGTCATCTATGTTATCTCTTGTTTTATCTCCTGTTTGTTCACTCTATGAAAACTAAGAGGATAACCTCTATCCAATAGACCAACTCCATATTCACCACCTTCGGCATCAATTCTTTTCTTTAGTTTCTCATTGTTCCAGTGCTTAATAAGATGCAATGACTTTGGACAAGAAATTCCCCTGAAATTTAGCCTATGTAAGTAACAGATTTGAAGTAACAAGACATAATCACCAACATACTTCTTATTGTCACTATACTTCATTATAGATTGTCTCAAATCTTCGAACACATAAGTACAGTACTCAAAATCTTTTATCTTATTAACATCTTCTAAAGCCTAAAGAAACCTCCAATATACTTGTCTATTCAAAGTTGGTGTCAACAACGTAATCATAGCATACATTACAAAACATCTTTTGAAGTCATCATCCCCTTTCTTGAAATTATCATCATTATTAATATGGAAAGCTAAAGATTTAGCAATAACATGCCCACCATTCACATCTCCAAAACTCTCCTTCTAATATTTCTTAGTGTCCAATTCATCTTTATTTCCACAGTTCGGAATCCGCATATATCCCATTAGAATGCCAAATACATCATGCACATCAACACGTTTTTACTGAACTCGATTTTAGCCAATCATCAATACCCAACTTTTAGGCCGAAAATTTCTACATAACCAATGCCTCATATCTCTATGAAACTCCCAAAATTGAATATCAAATAAGCTAGCAAATCCAATAGACGAAGATTTGGACGAATGGACCCCGGTAAAAAAGAGATGCAAGCTACAAAAAATCTACCAAGGGAGGGCTAAACTAAAGTTTGGGTTAAGTGAGGAGGATAGCTTGAAATCAAGCTCAGATGAGTCGAATGTTCTAAAAGGTGAGGTGGCTAGCCCAATTCAGCCCCCAACAGAGTTATGAAAGTGGGTGCCTGGAATTGTCTAGGTCTTAAATCTACTAACAACCCGACTATTCCGTTCCTTAAGTGGATAGTTAGTAGTCAAGCTTTATATTTCTTGTTTTTAGCCGAAATTAAGAGTTCAATAAAGGATTTAGAACCATGTATTGCTATTCTAGGTTTTCGTAATTGAGGTGGATGTGACTCAGTTGATCTCTCAGGAGGTCTAATTTTGTGTTGGGATAGTTCTATTGAAGTCTCTATCCTGTTTGTATCCCCAAACTATGTATGTTGCAAAGTGTATATGAATGTAATGTAGTTTTTAACGTGATGTGTGTGTACGGTGCCCTGATATCATTAAAGAATCGTCAAGATGACTGGAGCACTTTAAAAGATTTTCTCTGGTCTAACCCAGGAAAACACTTACTATTAGGAGATTTTAACCAGGTAGAATTTGCACATCAAAAGCTAGGAGGGAATAGTGTGATTAGGGGTGGATCAGAATCCAGTAACTATAAAATGGATTGTTCACTCATGGATTCGCCTTTTCATGGAGTACATTATACATGGATAAATAATAGACTAGGTAGCCAGAACATCTATAAGCAACTTGATAGAGCATATTGTAATGATACATGAAAAGTCTCATTTTCGGATGCCCATGTAATCAACTTTCCCTTCTTTATTTTGGACCATGGATCAATCATTATGGATTGCAACCCAACAAAGAAAAAGAAAAGGAGACCATATAGGATAGAAGCCTAGTGCCTGGATTTTGAGGAAATTTGGTTAAGTGATACAAAATTCTTGGACGACTGCAATACTGGATCATCTTTGTTCAAAGTCCAAAGGAACCTTAACATTGCTAAACAAAATTGCAAAAATTGGTGCCTTAACTTCAAAGCTGTAAATAAAATCTATTGGGATCAAACTAATCATGAACTCTCAGAGGCTCAAGATTGTCTGGACTCACCGGATAAGGTTCTAGAGATTGTAGAAAAAAGGAAAACGTTAAGAGTGGCCAATAACATCAAATTGGAATATTGAAAACAAAGAGCGAGAATAAAGTGGGATGAACTAAGGTAAAACCTTCAAGTTTCTTTTATAAATGCACCAAAGCAAGACAAGATAAAAATGAAATTCGTGTTATTCTAAATAAAGAAGGGGTATGGATCTCAAATCCAATGGCCATAAAAGAAGAATTTGTGGCTTACTAAAGATACTTATTCTCTAGTAGTACGCACATTGAGTGTACGACAAATGAGTTTAAGGACTGGGTGGTACCTATAAACCGTCTCTAGGAATCACAAGTCAATCATCTGTCGGAGCCCTTTACACAAATAGAAATAAAGGAAGCAACGTTTAGCATGAATCCTATCAAATCACCCTGATGGCATCCCTTCGGTCTTTAAGAACTTCTTGGATAGAGGTTTTATGCTCAAAGAAACAAACCAAACCTACATTGCACTCATCCCAAAAGTGGTCAGACCTGAGCAGGTATGCCAATTTAGGCCTATTAGCTTGTACAACTCAACATACAAAGTTATTTCCAAATGCCTTGTTAGGTTAGGAGACTATAGACTTTGATGCAATGCTTAATAGGGGAAAATTTAAATGCCCTTATGCCTCGTCGCTCAATTAATGACAATTGTACCATTGCACATGAAATGCTCAACTATGTTAAAAAAGCAGAAAGGGTGCAAACTACTCTATGATCTTAAACCTCGTTCTCAACAAGGCGTATCATAAAGTAAGCTGAAAGTTTGTGGAGGAAGTGCTCAAAGCTATTAGGTTGCCTGCTCTTTGGATTCACCTAATTATGGAATGTATCACCTCGATTACCTATTCTGTAGTCGTTAATGGTGAACCAGTAAGGCTAATAAAACTATAGGCAGGACTGAGACAAGAGGACCCCCTTACACCTTACCTTTTTATTCTTTGCATGGAAATGTTGTTTAGGAAAATGTTACAGCAACAGGAACAAGGGCTTATTAAAGGATTGAAGCTGAATCGCAAAGCACTAGAAATATCCCACCTATTTTTTGCATATGATGCGCTATTATTTATAAAAGGCACTATGGATAACGTTGGGGAATTTAAGAAAATCCCTTGTGAGGTTCTGTGAGCGGTCGGAAGAAATGATTAACACCCTGAAATTCTATACAGTCTTTAGCAAGAATACTCCAAGAAAGTTTATGAGGCTCCTGAACAAGTCTTCAGCAAGATGATTTTGCTTCGTTTTTGAAACGCACTTTGTACTAGTATTTTAGTACATTGTATTATTTGTATTAGAGGGTCCGAATTTCTGATTTTATTCATGGTTTATGAAGATTTTTTGGACAGCCATATTAATCTCTTGTAACGTTAAGTTAACCAAAAGTCATCTCTTCACTTACCTCTCTTAATACTGCTTTTCAATCACCTTCTCTTCACATTCTTTTTCTGAAAATAAAATCAGAAAAATCTCCTCCCTTTTACCTTCATTTCACACGCTTATTACAAGAAAAGGGGAGAGGAAAAGTTCTTGTTCTTCCTTCACATTTCTCACACAAAAATCAGTCCTTGTTACTTGTTTGCAAGCTATTTTTGCACTGCTTTTCAAGCACGCGTTGAGTTCGTTGCACTTGTGTTCGTAGGAAACGAAGGTGGTGATTTCTCACAAGGCTTTTAGACTACGTTCAAGCGTTCTACTATTTACCTCTTCAAGAAAAAGGTAACTAGCATTATTCTAGTTCGATAGAGAATAGATTGTGAACTTAGGATGTTAGAATCGCATTAGAGAACGTAGTATCATGCTAGGTGGAATTTAGAGGATTGTATGATTGAAGTTACATGTAATATCATGATTGTTAGCGTTACTTTCATATCTTGGATTGTTACTATGATTATCTTGTTAAGTCACGTTGATCAATTTGCCTCCTTGTTGTGTTGTGGTTGGTTTGATTTTTTGGTTCTCTTTGGTTATCATTGAATTTTGAGTAGTTGGATGTTGTGATGATGTATAACGCTTGTTAGGGTGATTAGTGTTGAGAATGGTATGAATTTGGGTTGGATTGGATGCGTGAGACTAAGCGTAGAATTTATTGGAGTTTTGGTTGGAGTACGAGCACAGCTCGCAAGCCACGAGCAGTCGCACCACGCGATTCGCGAGCAGCCTCGCGACTCGCGACGGCAGAGTGTCACGACTCGCAACGCTCGTCGCACCTCGCGACGAGGGTCTGTTTTTCCCTGGTTGCGTATTTTGATTTAATTCCAAATTTGTTTACAACATGGTTATTTATTGATGGATGGTCTTAGGCATGTACGTTAAGCATGTTTGAGTAAGTTTGGGTTGATTTGAGTTATTTTATTAAGGGTACGTGCCTTATTTTGTTGGGTGACCAAAGGTTGTTTGCCTTGGAGTGTGTTGAATGCTTGTGTTTTGGTTGTGTATTCTCACGATTGAACATTGTTGGTTAGCTGGATTCGATTTGCTTGTATACCATGTTGTGTATACCTGTGAAAGTTGGTTTAGTCGGATGGTGTGTATACCTTGTGTTTGAAGAGTTGGATTGATCCTATGAACGGTATGGTTCTAGGAATTTGGGTTTGATGATCCTAAGGGCGACATGGTCCTAGGGATTTGAGTTTGATTATCCTAAAGGCGGTATGGTCCTAGGAATTGTTTACTTAACCTTGGGCGGTATGGTCCATTGGTTCACTTACGGGTGGTATGATCCGTAGAATTTAGCTATTTGGAATGGGCGGCATGTTCCTTGAATATGCAGCGTAGGCCTTGGGCGGCATGGTCCAATGAGTCTACTCACAGACGGCATGGTCTGTTGGGTTTGAGCTTGATTGAGCGCATTTGTTGCATGGTTGACCGGGATTTGATGTGATATTGGACTGCCTTATTGGTTGCTTATGATTATTTGTACCTCGTTAGAGTATAGTATCTTAGTAGTGTGTTCTTTGATGTTGCTTCTAATTTCTTTTAAGTTTATTATCTGTTTCTATTTGAGCTGGGAGAACTGCTAGTTACTCCCCACTGATTGTGGAAGTTCTTGATTTATTATGCAGATGGTGATGTTGTTTAGGATCGTCACGGTTTGAGCCGGGGTTGTGCGTTTTAACCATGTGAGCAACAAAGTGGTGCTGGTCATAGTGGACGAGCATCTAGAAACTGGGATTAGGACTAGTTACTTAGTAGTACTCAAGTAGCTATCCTTCTTGTTTTGTCACACGTTTGAACTTCAAATTTTTGTTGTCCTTTGGTTTGGATTTTCTCTATTTTGAGGTTTCTTTTGGAAATCATATGTGCTTTTGAGACTTGTAGGAATGAGGGTATGGGACCTCATTTCCCTTTATATATATGATTTTGGAAGTTGAATATTTGTCTTTGAAGGATTATTCTTATCTATAGTTTTATAATTCTACTCTTAGAGTAGCATCTCTGTCTTAGTGGTATTTCCGTTGCCACTAGTTGCACTATTTCTTTTACTATAGTCTCTACTCTTCTTTGTATCGGACGGGATGTTACAATAGCTCTTATTCATGGTTTCGTAATAGCATAAGAGGGAAGATTTTCCATAACAATACATGTGGGTAGGAGTATTATTATGAAGAGCGTTGGGAACATGGCTGGTGGTCTAGGAAAAAGGATAGGCAATGGGAAAACCACCAATATTTTAGATACAATCTGGGGGGTGGGACAAGAATACTTTTCAAAGAAAGCACAAGCAACACACTTGAGACAAAACCAATATGGGCCAGTGATTTAATCATGAAAGATCACTCGTGGAATACAACCCTTTTGCATAAGTGGTTTGAAGTGAAGGATGTTAAGATCATTAAAACAGGGCATATTTTGTCAATAAATAAGGAAGATGAGTACAACTGCGGAAAAACAAACCATGGGAACTACTTAACTAAGTCTGGTTACTGGTTGAATGCTAGTTGCAACAGACCAAATGATGAAATCTCCAAATTCTAGGACCAAGAATTCCGGCCAAAATAGAAGCTCTTCTATTGAAAGCTAGCTAATGTTGCACTTGCCACCAAAGTAAACTTTAGAAATAGGAAAATCCTAAGCTAGATTCCTTGCCTACTTTGTGGGAATGACGAGGAATCATACTCATCTATTCAAAAACTGTGAAGTAACGGTGAGAATATAGAAGAGCTCAATGCTAGGGATAAATTCGAAACTACCAGATAATCTCACAATATCTATATGGTCAAGAAACTGGTTATGGTACTTGATGTGGGATGAAGGAAACAAGAATGTTAAGGTATTAGATTTTATAGGGATCTTATGGAGTATTTGGTTGTTACGAAAACAAAATTGTTTTCTGAAATAATTACACCATGAACCCAATAGATGTTTTTAAAATCTTCACCACTAGAAAAGGAGATGGTGGAAGTATGCAAACGACCGTGAAATCGAAGTACATCCTAAGGGCATCATAGGGGATGGAATGCGAGAAAGAAGTTCTTGGGAGAAAAACTAGAATGGTGTGAAGAAGCACAATACTCTCATAATTGACGGTGCATGGAAGAACAACAAGAACAAGAAAGAACGGGGTTGCTGCATATGGGTGGGTGATGTATGCAGATAACACGAAAAAGGCAAAAGGGAGCCTACTGCTTGATGCAGACTCAACAACTCAAACTGAGCCTTATGCATGCCCTTCTATTTGGGCTTAAGGAATGCACGAAACACCATATAAGGAATGTAGAAGTCTGGACTGATTCAAAGCAAGTGGTGGAAGGATTACGAGATAATGCGATGTCTTCATCCTCAACCCGCAATATCTTGCTAGAGATTTTAATGTTGGTCGAGGAATTTGAGTGTGTTAGTGTAACTAAAGTAGAAAGGATAAAAAAGTCCAAAAAGCGCACTTTCTGGCTTTACAAACCAGAAAGATGGGCCTTAGTATGTAATTTGTTTTCCCTTTAATTTATGAAACTGTCAAAAAAAAAAAAATAGGTTGCACATTTTCATCAATCTCATTCGTCTTTAACTTGATCTCCTTCACGTGTACAATTGACATTAGATAATTTAGTCTTTGAGAGAGGTTGAATATATGAAAGAACTTCATCGCACATAAATTTATGAGTATCTTCTACTCCTTTATTCTCGATATCTTCATCATCATCACTTTTATTGTGCTGATCTTCAATATTATGATCATCTTCAACATCCTTGATAATATTACTTGAATCTATAAGTTCCTCATTATCATCTTTGCATGTCGGGCACACATGTATGTCCAAAGGTTACAAAATACAACTAGGACAAATAATTTAAATAGGAAAATTACAAGATAAAAATAAAAATTTAATAAAATAATTCAAATAAATGAATCATATATTAAATATTGCATAAATACAATAAAATAGCACAACTAAATTACCATGTATAAATAATCACATATTGCCGATTAAAAATTAGAAGTCAATAAAAAATAAATGAAAACACAGAAAATTTGAACATCAAAACAAGAAACTACTACCTGGTGAATTTCGGACAATTGTAGATCCTTTTGGACCACCACGAGTGAAAATTTTGATTTTAGGCATGCTTATTGAGCTAAAAGTAATTAAGAGAAGAGCAATCTAAAATGATATTTGAAAAAGAAACTTGCAAATGAAGCAAAATCGAAGAAAATTAGAGAAAAAAACGAGAAATGTAGCATTTTAGGAGATAGAAACATGGAGGTCATCTGGGTAAACTTCCATGCAAGTGGTAGATAAGAAAGAGAAATGAAGCTCAGCAAACTAAGATGCCAAAAAGTAATTCATTGGGCTTATTATATTAAACAACAAAATGCAACTTAAAGAAACCTATAACATAGTGCAACAGGCTATGGGTTCTCGGGTCGAGCAATGATATTCCCATATCCGATATGGGCCAATATTTCCCATATCGGATACTTGATATGATAAGATGTAGTCCCATATATGATTTAATAGCTAACTGATATGATATATAGCTAACTGATATGATATAAGATTTCAACTAACAAGCTCCTAAAAAACAAAATATGAAAAACAAAAAAATTGTAATTTTTTAATCTTATATCATATCAGTTAGCTATTAAATCATATCTGTACTACATCTAATCATATCCCATATCCGATATGGGAAAGTTTGCCCATATCAGATATGGGCAAATACTTTCTCGGGTCTATAATCCTTAGCAAATAAAGCTTGGTCCACTTTAGGAACAAGAGTAATAAGAGGGAAATTCATAGGCATATGTACAATAGCATTATGAAAGAATTCTAACACAACTTGGTATACATCATGCTTAATGACACTCCTACTCTTCTTAAAGAATAAAGCATTGAACCCATCAACCCCTGGAGCTTTATGATCATCAATATTATCTAAAGCAGTATCAATTTCATTAAAAGAGACTGCTTAACAACTCCTCTGCATCTTTACATCACACGAATTGCAATCATCACAGATTGTAAAAATCACAAAGCTTAACAACTTGATAGCTTCCTAAACCGCATTTGCATTCCTGAAATCATTAGGTTAAAGAGACAATTTCCTTCTTCTATAAGGGAGGACACAAATGGAAGTACTTTTTCGAGAACTTCTCAAACAACTCCTCTGCATCTTTATCTTCCTCCTCTAACTTGTTCAAGTGATGTCGAATGATAGAAGAGAGCTCATTGGGCTCCCCCAGGGATTCTATTACCTAAGAACCAAGATACTAGACAACAAGAAATTATAGACCTACTGCACAACTAAACCAGCAACTAACACTACCTTCCGTCTTACCGAGTAAAACCAAGAAGTTGATTCAAAATCTTCACACATCAGAACAAAATACAAATATACCTCAAGATGACAACACTAACTTAGAGAAGAAACCCACAAGACCACAAAGAAAAACAGATAACAAACTCACAAATTGAACTAAAGCAAAGTTTCACTAGGGAAATTAGATTAAAAGACCGACAAATCAGGCATAAAGTCATAAAGACATGGATATAACAATCCAACTACAAGAAAACTATATATATTTTAGTCATGACATGCTTTTCTTTTCCTTGCAACCTCAGCAAATTCAAGAAAAAATGACAGACATTTAGAGGGGAGATTAGCAACTAAATTTTGTACCTAATGAGTGCAAAGATGGCGCCAAGTGGTAGCCCATGCTCGCCGGCGCCAATTGGAGTCGGAGTCACGAGGTCAAACACCGACGAGCCTACTTGGGGCTTCAAACTTGAGTGGGAGTTAGGTTGGGTAGGTGAAAGGGAGTTATTGAGAGAGGTTCATCTATCTCATTTCGTCCAGTTGCTTTTGAGGCTCCTTTTATATACTTTTTGTTTCCGCCCCCAACAATCATCTCACAATTTTTCTGATCTGAAAATCTAGCAAACTTCCCTAAACAGAATGCAAATTCAAAATTATAGACATAGCCTTGGAAAAGAACCAACCCATCACCAAACTGATAAGGTTTTTTTTCTTCCTTTTTATATATATAAGTAAAGGTTAACATACAACATAATTAGAACTCCCTTCTCTCAAGGCTATATATACATAATGAACATGATATTACATCATCATGCCATCAGATACTGTCCACATTCAATGCCAAAACACGCTCAAAGCTCAATTCCAAGTTATGATCTTGAAGAAATTAATGCTAAGTTCAATCCAACCTTCGTAATAAGTACTCAACTTGAACCTCCTTTGTTAAAGGCATAATCCAGTCTCCATATAGATTGGCAACCAAGCTAGGTTTGATTTTATAAGCTGGGCTGGACTCGTCATCCGCGACATCTGGGTTGACAGGCACCTCAAGTCCAAATATCTTGGCTTTCATTTCAACTCTTCTCTGTACGACGAGTTCCACTGCCTCATATGTCAGCAAATTCATCAATTGTTCCTTGTCCTGCAAAAAATGAGTACATAACAGAGAAGCTTGTTAGTTCTCAGATAAGCCGGACTTTATCAAGGGGACTACCTGCTAAGCTATGTTGTGTTGACCTGCGAGAGGTGCTGATTCAGTACTCCTCAACTCCTCATATAGTCGTGAATCAATTTCTTCAAAAACAGAGCAAAACTTTACCACACAAAAAAAGCAGAAGCATACTTACTTGTGCTTCAATGGCAGGTGTATAGATATCAGGTGAAGCTCGAAACTTTGCCTCTGCCACATACTTGCCATAATGTATTCTTTTAGAAAGTGCCTGTAAGTAAAGATTAACAGAACAAACTATTCAGCACAATGCCCTCACAGAAAGAATGTTCACATATCTATAAATCTACTCCATTGAAAATTCTGTCATTCTGTGCCTAATCCTTTCCAGGACTTTTATAAATTTACTATAGTCTATCACACTAGAAACTATTATCTCCGTTCTTTTTCTATTGCAACAATTCCACTTTTGGTAAAAAAAGCAACTTTAGTTGTCACCATTGCCCTTACTTTATCTTACTTAAACATCATTATTTACTCACTTTGCCTCATAAAGTTGCTTTTACTTTATTAAGAATTGATTTCTCTCCTACTCTAGTTAATTAACAGGGTATGCTGAACTATCCACTTTTTCTACGTTCTTAAAAACCATTCCCAAACACATTGTTGCGATAGAAAAAGAACGGAGTTAGTAGTTTTGTATCACAAGTATGAAGATTAAACTAAATGAATTGATTATCCACAATGTTATCGTTAGATGTACAAATGTGAGTGATCCAGTAACCAAATCCAATAAGCATCACCAATCCGTAATCATTCTTATAGTATTCCAGAAACTCTGCACGGATAAAATTATAACGACAACAAAGCAAGAAGAATTATGAGCCATCAAATATACTGCCATTTGGGAAGTTAAAGATGGTTGCAGGCTTACTCCTAATTGGTCAACGCTAGTTGAGAGGCTAACCAAGACCAGCAGCAGGACTTAGAGAGTGTTTGGTTCTCTTCACCTTTCTCTTTCTTACCTTCCATCCATCTTCCACCCCCCCCCCTTTCTCTTCATTTTCCTTCGTCCTCTTCTCTCTAATTTTCATGCAATGAACCAAACAAAGGAAAACCAATCGACAATTGTGTATTCCCTTGGAAGATACTGAATTTGTCAACGGAAACCAATTTCCATTGGAAAAACGATTTCCATCCAAACAAATAGAGCCTTCAATACACAACTTAAATCAAACAATTGGGGGAAACGGTAAGAAATCGAAGAGAAAGAGATCGTCCCAGAGGCTCCACACAGTATAAGAGTTCTATTTAGAAGAAATGTTATGAAACAGTCAATATTGTGTTGCTCAGCGAACACTGAATTGACCATTAGCGCACTTGCTAGGAAGCAAAATTGAAGAATCCCCACTACCCCCTCCCCCCCCCCCCCCTCCCAGATAAGGGGAAGGGTGTGCAGGAAAAATTCACTATTCTTGGTCAAGAATGTGGTGCTTCTAGGAAAAATCTTCCTACTTACTGACCTAGCTGGAGAAAGAGGCTCTCAAATGTGTTTTCCGCAGGAAGTTTTGGGCACAGTGCATCTCTATAACTCTGGATTGGTTCGAGATAAGCTGTGTAAGAATAGCCTCACACCAATGCAGAATGTAAGTAGTCATACTTAATCTAAATATTTTTAAGAAAACTACCAAAGTCCTCCAAACAATAATACAACATCATATTTATTTTAGACCTTCAAAGACGTTAGAACATCATAATTCAACTGAAGACAACTTTATACAAGAAAAGAAGCCAACTGAGCAACACAGCAACCCCCTCCCAGCAGCCCGCAGTTCCAGAAGCTAAAGATACATCCCAAAATCACAGGAAACGTGAAAATGCAGGATGGGGAAAATCTTTGAAAAGACAATCCAAACATTTTAAGAAAGGAAAAATCTGAACAAAGGAGAAGCAAGACGGGAAACTCCAAAGTGGCCACAAATATAAGAAAGTCAATCAGAAATTTTGATTACAAATTTAATAAAGCAGCATACTTGAACAATTTGTAAGTATGTTTCTCACTCGAAGAATACAGTAGTCACTAAAGTACAAAGGAAATACAAGTAAACACTAGTAACAATTACTGCAGAAAATTTACTTTTAAATTTATTGCCAATAAATCAACAGGACTACCTACAACAGTTGTAAAGGTAGACAGCTACTTAAAGTATTTATACCTGTAAGCATATTGTGTCGCAAGCAGCGGAAGACCCACAGTTTCCATCATCTCCATCCTTGACAAGTCTTGGTAGAAGGTCTTTAAAATACATATCCCATATAATTTTGTTTATATTAATTGAATCAGCAATAGGATGGAGAACCTACAAACAAAGAAGCAACTAACTGAAGAACTTTAGAGAAAAAGACAAAACATAAGTCTGGCCATAAACACTATTTATTTGCACCCAACAATGCCATTACATGCACAATAACTAGGATCACATCCAAGGAATCTGAACTCCAAAGAGAGATAACAGGCTTATATTTGCACTGCTCTGATCTCTCCCAATAGACAATCTTGTACTTTATTTAAAGCATAGACACTGAACTACTGATGACTTGACAGTCATTGTATGGGCTTGAAAGCATCATTGTTTTTTTTTCCTCCCACCTTATTTCTCTATGTTTTGCAACGTTGATTCATCAGAGTAAGCATTCTTCCAAAGACTCATTTTTCAGCATTAATCAAGCTTCTTGAATTAATTTATTTGCAGCTAAAGGAGGGGGGTTCCTCAGCGTCTGTCCAGCAGGACTCAGAAGCCCTTATTCATGGGAAACAAACCTACGGTGAATCTGCTGCTTACCTTTTCACTCTCCATGCAACTTTTGTTGTCTTTGATTCTATGAGTTTTTCTAGAGCAGCTAAAAAGAACCAAAACTTACTAAACAACCCTGAAAATTTTGAATTTTTCTCTCTTGATATGTCTCTTAGTATTTGTTTTTTGGAAATTTTAAAAATAAGCTTTGTTTAGCTTCTGAAGGTTGATTGCTTCATTCACACAAAGTGCAATTAGAGTGGAAATGACATTTCATAAGCTGAAGTTGTATTAAGATCCAAGTAAATGTTTGAATGTATCAACCTGACATATATAGGGTATTTGTCCACGTATAGTTATGTTGACAAATTGAAGCCTTTTATCCTTAATTGCTGTAATGCATAATCAGTAAGTAAATTATGGTCTACACTCTATCCCTATGTTGCTCCGACTCGGGTACCCATGTCCAACACGGGTACATGTCCAAGTGTCCAACTCGGCTATTTTGTGGAACTTTTTCAATCTTTTGGCCCAAATTGAAGTGTCCAAGTGTCCCACCCATGTCCGGGTGTCGAAGATTGGATACGGGTACTTGAGGACATAGCAGTCTATCCCAAAATTCACGTTTTAGTCAAGTGGATGTTTGAGGACCAAACTACGAATTCAACTGCTACAGCTACAGGGTATTTTAAACAATTGCCACCACAAGCTTATGTAGGAAAGCTATAAAGGTTATCCAAGTATCGTGCATATCCAATATCATCTAACTATGGAGACTATTCAGAGTTATGTCAACAA
The DNA here is from genome assembly GCF_026745355.1 of Beta vulgaris subsp. vulgaris. Taxonomy (NCBI): domain Eukaryota; kingdom Viridiplantae; phylum Streptophyta; class Magnoliopsida; order Caryophyllales; family Amaranthaceae; genus Beta; species Beta vulgaris. The sequence goes on from NC_079203.1 coordinate 13,704,799, forward strand.
AAGTTGATTTGAAATCTTAACACACATGAAAGTCTTGTATTCTAAACCCCATAGACATCTATATGTTCTCTGACATTGTTCAGTAGCAACTCCCTTACTTTACATGCTCTATCAATGGTAGAGTACTATTCAGTCAAAGATACAAGATTAATAGGAATTATGGTGTTCCTCAGTCCTCACTACCAAAATAATGATCTGAGCTTTCTTACTTTAAAGTGCTCTAATTTAATTATCTTCCTCATATATGAAACTTCTTTACATTCCAAAATCAGAATTACACATCTCTTTTCTATTTGGAAGTTCAATGCAATATCCCCGCAAGAATCAACTGAAAAAGAATTACAGGCAAACTGTTGCCAAAAGAGCAAGTGACTTAATTTTTATAATTCCAAATTGATAAGTGGAGAGGAAGGTGATTCCTCAATTGTTGCTAGTCATCCAACAAACTGAATTCTAACTATATTGGGATCCGGGAAAGAGGAAGGAGGGGAGGGGGGATTAAATTCTTCATTACCTGAGGGTACTCTAGAGGTGGCAATAGTGGTTCGGGTAACTCCTCTGGGAAAAAAGGATGCTCATCTGGGCTCTTGTATCTTCCCACCTACATCAAATGGTAGGCAGTTAAAAGATCACATTTTTATAACTTTTATTTGGTTGAAAATTTTAAACTCCTATAATACGATACCTGAGCATGAAGCTTTTCAGTTTCCTTGAGCATGAATTCGATCAAAGACCCATGAAAGCCATCCAAAGGGAACGCGTCAGGGTTATATGTGTCTGCATTGTAACAAAATTGTGATCTCTCCAGAAGACTGAATATTATACTGTCTTCTTGCCGAATCAAGGACATCCGAATACCATCTAGAGTCAAGCTTTCACTCTCATCAACTCTTGTCTTAGATTGCACACTACACAAAATCAGATCTAGTAAATTAAACTTCCACTAGGACTTCATTGATACATTACAAGAATCAAGTTACATAAACGAAAACTAAATTTTGTCATGTTCGTTCTTTGTTATCAGGCTTTGTTATCCCCACTGTGCTGTGCTGAGAGAGGACACAACACTCTTATGTCCACAAGTATGATCATTCAAATATATTTTATAATAAAGATTCCTAAAAGAAATTAAAGCACATTCATCAGATGCTTGTATGACATGGGGAACTTTCGGCAAGTTTAAGTAATACTCCCTCCGTTCTCTATTAGTTTACCCGTATTCCTTTTAAGGGTGTCCCTTATTAGTTTACCCCTTTCTTTTTTTGCTGTTTTTGGAATGGGACCACAAACTTTTCATCACACATACATTCAACTTTAATATAAAATAATAGTTTCTCTTTCTTTCTATGACCCACAACATTATTTCTCCTAAAAGCAAAAGAAAGGGGTAAACTAATAGAGGACGGAGGGAGTATAGCATAAAACTAGTGCTCTGTGATGGCATGCTACAGAGTTACTACAATAATAAGGCAAACGAGCTTTTGTTATGGACTTAAAACATACGGGTTTTTTCACCAGTTATACCTGAGGTTTCACGAAGTGCACCAGGCACCCTTGTTGTTTGGGAAATGCACCAAATACCCCTTAGGTATGATTGATTTGCACCACCATTAATGATGAACAGCGTTAGACTGCCGTTAGTCGTTAAGCCTACATTAACCTAAGTAAACATAAAAAACATAATTAACCCTAATTAACTTTCTTTTATTGATTCTTCTTCCTCCCTCCTTCCTCCCCTGCCACCCATAAAATCCCCTCCCCCTTCCTTGCCACCAGAAATTCTCGAGTACAAGCTTGTTCAATATATCTTTCAATTGCATATTCTCATGTTTCAACCAAAAAACACCAGAAGGGTAATTATTAACCAAGTAAAAATTATTGAATTTTTTTTGAAAAAACCAAAAGTTAAAGATAGCTAAATATATCTTTCAATTGCATAGTAGTAAAAATTATGAAAAAATTATTTTTTATAAAAATATATATGGAGACAAGTTCAATATTCAATAAGATCCTACAATTTAGAATCTAGATGATAATGTTGTTATATACTTCTATAGATTTGTAAAAGAACCTAGTCAAAGTTTGCGTAGTTTGACCTTCAAAATGCAAATTTTGCAACTAATAATAAAGCATAAGTATCAATAAAAGTAAACTTTCCAAATAAATAGCGAAGAACAGGAATAAAATCATCATCATGTTGCTCTAAGACTTCTCCACTTTTTGAATTACAAGATCTTGTTCTTTGCATGTGGTGTTGAGCAATATGTCTTGAGCAAAGAGCAAAAGTGGAGAAGTATTACTTATCACTTGTCATCTTAATTAGACAACTTGTTCTTTGCATGTGGTGTCGAGGATTTAAGAAAAACAAAGGGTTTAACAGAATCTACTAATCTAGTATAAGCTTCAATTAATTTAACAAAATTGAATTTGCATTGATTATGTGAACTTCTATTGCTGAAAATGGAAACTGTGTAAGCTCAGCAGAAATAGGACCATAATCTTTTCAGTATCCAATACCATAATACTACTTCCTTTGACACCGATCTATCACGGGAGACAACAACCTAGACTGTGATTGGTTTTGAAGAGATCATCGTCCATCGTGTTCATGTCATTCGCTCTAATAAATGCGCAGTCGTAGCTCAATGGTTAAACGAACCTGATCCTTCACAGGTAGTATAAAACTGACATCCTTCACAGACTGTAACTTTGTTTCAGAAAACAGAATTTCCCAATGAAAATGTCTGTCTTTTCAACAAAATATATCTTAAATCTTACATTCTTTGCCAATTAAAATTGCTAGTCAGGAGTACTTATTTCAATTTAATATAGAATAAATTCAATAAAACCACCTCAAATTAGCTTCAAATTCAGTCATCAAAAGATTTTATATTGTGTTAGAATTACAGACAAACAAAAACCCACAATTTGCCAACCATAATCTCCACTTTAAATCAACAATCAAGCTAATTCTAGAGGAAATACACCAGCAAATCCAACAATCAACTTATAAAATTCAAAGAGTATTGCACATTAACTTCCTAAAAAGCGAATATTTAAAGCAAGAAACCCATAAGAAAGAATCCAAATTTTGGTATATATGCCAACATAAAGCAGGTTGTCAAACCACATAAATAAGAATATAATGTGCCAAATAAAGCAATGTACTAATTAATCAAAGTAGTCATTCAAATATAGAAAAAATAAATAAAACAATATAAGAAAAGATGGTATTATACCCAGAAATATTTGCTGAAACTTTAAGGGATTGAAGACCCTTCATTGATGAACTTGTTCTGCATAACTTGAAACTGCAATTTTTCCAAATTTGGCGGGGTAAAAGATTAATGGGTGCCTGTAATTTTGCTGGGTGAGTTGCAAAATTAGTTTGAGTGGAAAAAGTCAACAGCTTTGCCTCCATTGTTGAACAAGAAAGAAATCCCAAGTCAAAAAAGTTAAAGCCAAATCACAAAAGAGAGAGATGAAGATGTGAAATGAAATGGGTTTGTATGTATATATACAAGAGAGGAAAGAAAGACGTTAGAGAAAGTGGAAGTGGACTAGGAGACAAACATAAGAGGCGGATATTTTACGTATAAAAAGTTAGGTGGGAAAGGAGAGAAGAGGAGAGGAGAAGGGGGAAACTGGGAGAGGTAGGTGGGGGAGTATTATTAGACCCAAATGAGCCAAAAACTAGTAAGCCTTTTGGGGTTTCATTGGTTACGTTCTTTTCACCTGAAATTGCGCTATTTGAACGCAAAGAGACTAATATTTTTTATGAGATTTTTTTGACATTTTGAGATAAATTGGATGTTAGATAGTATTACTTTTGGATTTATTGTTAAAGATATCATTAACTGGTTCATTTTTAGTAAAGGAAAAGAAGAGAAGAGAAAGGAAGGGAAGAGAAAGAAAAGAAAAGAAAAGAAAAGAATGGAAAAGAAAGGAAAAAAAAACCTTAACTTCTCATGTTTGGTATAAATTTTCTCTTTCCTTCCAAATTCCCCCACTTTTGGGAGCAAAGAAAAGTGAAATTTTATTAAAAAGTCTTTCCTTCCAATTCCTTCCATTTCCTTTCACTTAATTTTTTTTAATGAACCAAACATTGGAAAGCAACGAATTTCCTTCCACTTCCTTTCTTTTCCTTCCAAATCCTTTCTACCAAACAAGCTGTAAGAGTAATATGAGATAGATTAAAACTTATGTGGCCTGATAATTTAAGAGGACTTAAGATAGAATTATAGAAATATGATTTCTAGCTGAAACCATTATTTTTTTGATATAAGGGAGTAGATATGATTTTAATGATACAATATGTAACCGTTACATCGTAGAAAGTGTGTAATTGTTTACGGAAGCGAAAGTGATATGAACAATTGATTGTAGTCAGTTACGTATATTTTTATGGTTGTTTCAGTATTGAATGTTGCTTATAAGTGAAAGTGTTGAATGTAACTCTATACTTCAAAATTAATGTTGGATCATTACAACTCAACAAGTCACGTTTCAGATCGAGTGTGATGATACATATCTCTTTTTAAAAGGAAATGATATAGCCGTTACATCGTGTCAATTTCCACTGAAATAAATAAAGGTAAACTTGGCAATCTTAAAGCAATATCATTTATGTCATCTTTACTGAAAATTGTACTATCTTAACTTATGGACTAATCCAAAAATCTTTGACCTACAAATTTTTTTTAGATGAGACGGATAGATTCTTAATTACTAATAAATATTTTGGCTTTTATTGTCAAAAGATATCACTAAGAGTGATTTGAGTTTTTTTTTAAGCTTACTTACTATGTGGCTTAATATTTTGAAACGGTTTGAGAAAGAAATATGACCTATTACTGAAAGCAATATGAGCTTGAGAAAAAAATAACACTAAAATTTATATAAGATATTTGTTGTTGTCAGTTATGTATATTTATAAATATTCCAATATTAAATATAATTTCTATATGAAAGAATCAAATGTAACTCTTTACTTTAAAAGAAAGTTGGATCAATGCAAGTCACTTTAAAATTAAATGCAATTATATAAGTTTTTTCGAAAAGGAATTTTATAGCCCGTTACAAGGCGTAAAAGGTGTCATTACCAACAAAGTAAACTTGAAATTTTCATATAATTTATTATATAATTGCTAATACCCATTTAAATATTAAATCGAAACATAATCATTAGTCATTGGTTATGGATTATGTTATAAGTTCATTAACACGTTATATTACAAGAGGAACTTTACTTTGTTATAGGACAAAGGAGACTGAAAAGTTTAAGGCGCGTTTTATTTTATTTTTTTCACTTAAAATGTAGCCATTTGAATTTCTCTAAATTTAGGTGAACTTAGTTTGAAATATAGCCATTATTTTTATGTGGAAAATTTTGTTGCCATAACATGATGTGATGTGTGTGTATATATATAATTGGCTTATTCCATAAGAATTAAGTTGAAATAAAATGAATCACTTTCTCTATTAATATCTTTTATCTCCACCGTATCAATATCATTATCTTTTGAATTCTTCCAAAAGGGTCATGGTAGGGGTTGATAAAAAATTAAATGTGACCTAGTTGTAGTTTTAAATTTAAAAAATCCGTTACAAAGTAGAAAATATGTAAACATTTTATAAAAGTGATAGAAAGTAACACAAGTATTAATTGTTTGCAGTATGTTACACAATTAATTACAACTAACTCTTTATTCAACGTAAAAGTCAATTCTTCTAGACGAAATTTTTCAGATGTAATTACATACATGGAAATCAAAGGGGAGTTAATGTAAGTCAGTTTCAGAATTGAGTAATGAAATGGTTCTCTTTTCAAAAGAAAAATATATCGCGATAAAATTAAAGTAATAAACAAAAATAATATATCTAGTATATATAATAGTCATTTAGATAATTTACCACAGCCCTTGTTATTATTGAAGTGTTAGAACTTTTTTTTGGTGTAAAGAGAGGCACAAGAACAAATGATATAGACAAGATTTGATCACAGGTTTTGAGTATCATATCTGAAGACTTTAACCAGCAACTAAACTAATTGACATTCTCAAAAATGTCAAAATTATAAAATTATACTTCGAAAGGAATTTCAGAGTTCTAATTTGATGGACTTTGATGAATTATGTCAATAACTTTTTATCTAGAATAAGAGCAGAAGGTTAACTTTTTTCATGTAGTAGTAATACTTAAATGATGTCCCAAACACAATAGTTGAACATAACTATCAATATTACATTCAATAATTACTATATATCGATTATAAAGAAAAAAGTACATGACCATCACTAGAAATGGAAATAAAGTTACCTATCCACCCTAATTAAGTATGAGAATTTAAAAGGTTTTATTTCCTTTCTTGGATGTTTTAAGTAAGAATTTTCAAGGTATTAAACTTGCTATGGTGAATAAAGCGGCCCACCGTAAGTAAACTTCATATTGAAGTGGAATATAAAAGGAAAGAGAAATGAGCGGTTACAAAGTAAAAAATGTGTAATTATTCATGAAGGTGAAACCGAAAACAATAATATATGCAATTAATTCTAGTACGTTACATGATTAATTACAACTATCTGAGTTTTAAACGTAACGTCCATTCTTCTAAACTAAAACAGACGCCACTTTATCGTTGAAAATCAAAACGAAGTCGATGCAAGTCACTTTAGGAATCAAGTGCAATGAAACACAATTATATTTTCAAGAGTGAACCAAGTAAGTGTTGGCCCAGTGGTGATGGGGACTGCCTTTGGTAGGACGAACCTGTGTTCAAATCCCCGCAACACCCTTGGGAGAGGAATGGAACCTAACCACCCCGAACTTGGATTCGATCCGGATGTAGCCCAAAGGGTGAACCGGGTGCAAACACCAAAAAAAAAAAAAAAAAAAAAATTCAAGAGTGAGGAATAGACGTTACAGGGCACAAACTTTGTAACTGTACAAAAAAAATAATCCAACTCCTAACCCTTAGAGTAAAATGAACTTCGAACTTGATGAAACTAATATACATTCCTAGGTTAGGCTAAACTAAACTAAGGAACTAAAACTAGAGAAACTATTTGCAATAATGAGGTTTGATATGTTTGTTATCATTCTTTTATAATTAGATGACCCTTTAATTGTAGTTGGAGCATTGTTTGTGCGTGTTAATTGTTTTTTTTAGGTATGTGCCTTGAGGGGGCGTTTGGTATGAGGGATTGGGAGTTTGGGGATTAGAGGATGGGATTGGGAATGGGAGTTAGAAGGTGGGAATTCATTAAATATATCCCAATCCCTTGTTTGGTATGTTAGTGGGATTAAGTAGGGAATATATTGTTAAATTACAAATTTACCCATTTTAATGAAGGATAGTAAAAGAAGAGCAAGCAATATTAATGAAGTATATTTTAATGAAGGATATTTGTCTTTTAACATAACCAAAAATAATCCCCTCCCTAATACCTGCCCCCTCCCATGTCTTATTTTGGTGGGATAAGAGGGGTTTTAATCCCATTCCCCTTCACATGGGAATTTAGATATCCCCTCAAACAAACATGGGATATCTACCCATAGGGATATAATATCCCATTCCCACCCCCCTAATCCCCCTAAACAAACACCCCGTGAATAGTGAATGCACTCCTCTTTTGGCTCCAATTTCAACCATCACTTTGATCAAAACTCAAAAGAACCTTGAGGCTTGAGCGCAATAGTGTAGGAGTGTTCCCTTCCGGCTTCCTCCACCCAACCCAGACACCCACCTTTGAGGCTCTTTGGTCTTTCCAAGCATGGCAGAAAGCCGACCTTACGACCTCATCATACTCGGCGCATCAGGCTTCACAGGAAAATACGTCCTTAAAGAATCCCTGAAATTCCTGACTTCTCCGAATTCCCACCTCAAAACCCTCGCAATCGCCGGCAGAAACCCCACTAAACTCACTCAATCTCTCTCCTGGGCAACCCACCCAAACCCACCTCCCCAAATTCCCACTCTTACCACTGACACCGCTGACTTTAACTCCCTTATCAATGTCACGCGCCTCACGCGCCTCTTACTCAATTGTGTCGGCCCCTTTCGCCTTCACGGGGACCCCGTTGTTCGGGCTTGTATCGAAACCGGGACTGATTACTTGGACATTTCTGGAGAGCCTGAGTTCATGGAGAAGATGGAGGTACAGTATCATCATCAAGCTGTTGATAAAGGTTGTCATCTACTTCCTCTCGTTTTTAATAGTTGCAACGTCTTCATTTTTATGCTTTATAATACACTATTTTCATTATTATTATTTCTAGCTATCTATTTCTGCAAATTATAAAATTGAAATCTTGTAGATATATAGTGAGAAATGCAACAATATCCCTCATGCTACATTTTGTTATTCTATTATATATTTCTGGGTCAAATTTAAGTACATCAATAGTGCAATCAAGAGTCAAAACATTGCAACTATTGAAAAACGGACTACACACAAGTTTTTGCTGGAGGAAAGTCTGACCATATAAGCATAGACCCTATTGGTTTTCCATCTTAAAACCAACCCATTATAGTTATATGTTGGTTATTCTCTTCTTTTTTTCTTCAATGTGGGATTCTTAGACATTGTTGTGGGTGAACAGGTTGTTTGGTGGTCTCTGCTTGTGGGTTTGATTCTGTTCCTGCTGAGATTGGGTATATGTTTAATTCTCGTCAGTGGGTTCCGCCTTCGGTGCCAAATGCTATGGAGGCTTATTTGAGTTTGGAGAGTGAGAAGAGGATTGTGGGGAATTTTGCCACTTATGAGTCTGCGGTTCTTGGTGTTGCCAATGCTGAGGTGCTTCGACAGTTGAGGAGATCGTGGCCTAGGAAAGCTCGACCTCAGGTTATATTGTTGGCATTTTCGTGTGATTTGAATTCATGGTTGAGATCAAAGAATTTTGGTTTGTTTTCTGTTTCACATTGTGTTATTGTTGATTAATGTGGGTTTAAGGGGGAAAAAAGAGAAGCTCTGGAATTAGCCTTAGCACTTGGGTTACTTAAACCAAGGCATGGTGAGAAATAGAATGGAGTACAAGAGAAAGAAAATGGTATAGGGGTTGCCTTTAATAATGATTTAATCATCAGGATGTAAATGTGGCTCAATTCTGCTGTTATATGGTGTCATTGTTGATCATTTGCTTCTGGATGTTGTTGATATTATGTATGATATTTCTGTGTCGCATGCTTAATCTTCGAGTTGATCTTTGTGTAGGTTGATATCTGAAGTTATGAAACTGGCTGTCTTGTTGTCTGTTGTAATATGAAATTAGGTCTTATGTAAGACTTTCGGGGAGGGTTTTGTGGAATCACTCTATTTTGCTTGTTTCCCCTAAAATGGTTTTCTGGGCTTCACTGATGCCAGCTTCCGATTGATTCTCCAATCAGTCAGATTTTTTGCCACCTTTATGATAATATGGTTTGTGCATCTAGATTTGGTTCAACAAGAGCAGCTAATGTTACATTTTGCTGTGCTCACAGAACTTGAACTTGGAAGTTTGGCACTAGTGTTGTAGTGGTTGGTACTTGGTAGGTTTCATGAAGTTTAAATTTCAAGCTTCGACAAGGCTTTATCACTGTCTTTACTGAAGGGGAATATAATAGCATTTGCCGTTCACCTTAGTATTCGGGACCGGGGATTTGGTAAGGAAAGGCGATTGAAGAGAAGATTTTTTTCTGCTTTAGCACGTCAATTGGAATATGATATATTATGGTAGCTTATTTAATCACTCACTCAAATATGTGATCAAAATATCAAATGATTGTACTTCTATGTTGCTGATCTGTGATTGATTTTTTTTAAATTTTATTTACAATGTTATTATAGATGTGAATCTTGTTGAGTATTAAGTTGGTACTTATTTAAGCTTAAATGTGATTTTTTTTTCCGTCGAATTTATAAACCATGCATTATCTATGTTTTTTTTTTCTGGTTGGAGCTTCATTGTCATTTCCATAGCTCCATTCAGATGTCAGCCTGTAGAGTATAAAATCTGGTACTTATTTGATTGTTTCTATAATGAGAAGAAATTATATGTCAGTCTTGCTCTCATAACCTTATTTGAATGTGTCTACCAAGCAAAGCGAAGACATACTTTTCTAGTTTTTTAGTGGAGGAAGGGAGTGTAGGCTGGCTATTGGACCAATATTTCTCTGCGTTGGGTTATTGCTTCTCTAAAACTGCAGCTAAGTTATTTATTCTGTGGCCCATGCAGATTCCAGGTCCTCCTCCTGCTAAAGGACCGACGATTGAACAACAGAAAGAGCTTGGCCTCTGGGCTGTGAGGCTACCTTCAGCCGACTCTGCTGTTGTACGAAGAACCCTTTCTACTCTAACAGAAAACCGTAGTGGTCTTTTTGGGGTGAATGAGAGTGCTGATCAAGCTCTTAAGAGAGAAGCATTTTGGTCCTCTGTGAAGCCAGCTCATTTTGGGGTGAAGATCGGCACCAAATCTTTACTAGGCATCTTGAAACTTATCACCGTGGGTGTGTTTATTGGGCTCTTGGGTAAATTTTCTTTTGGAAGGTGGCTGCTTCTAAAATTTCCTTCAGTTTTCAGCCTCGGAGGGTTCAGGAAGAATGGACCCACTGAAGCTGAGGTTAGTAGTGCAAGCTTTAAAATGTGGTTTGTTGGTCACGGCTTCAGCGACAGCAATACTGCATCCCTGGGAAACAAGAAACCTGACACTGAAATTATCACCAGAGTAATGGGACCAGAGATTGGTTATATAACCACACCAATTGTTTTAGTTCAGTGTGCTCTTATTACTCTAAAAGAGCGAGGAAACTTGCCCAAAGGAGGCGTGCTTTCCCCTGGAATTGTGTTTGGACCAACTGATCTCCAAGAACGGCTTCAACAGAATGGAATATCATTTGATGTGATATCCAAACGCTCATTGATGTGATGTCAAAACTTGCCTGAAAGAGGCATGCTTTCCCCTGGAATTGTGTTTGGACCGACTGATATCCAAGAACGGCTTCAACAGAATGGAATATTGTTTGATGTGATGTCTAAACACGCTTTGTCTTCCTAATTGGTAACCGTTTTCCTTCCCTTTTCACTTTCCTATTTGATTTGTAGGTTCCACATCCTTTCTTTATACAATGTTATGTGAAAGCAGATGGCTTATCATCGAAGACACTGAATTACTGAACTTGTTACTGTTGCACTTACTTTTTGTGTGGATATAATGCAGTAGTTTGCAAAGCTTCAAATTTCTGATTAGGAGTGCTGTTTAGGGGACTAACATAAGTTTGTTGAGATATTCTCAGTAAACTAACACCCCTAACGACGCATTTTGGTGATGGATATAGATAAAAAAGTCTCATGTTAATATCCGTACAAGTACTTGTCCATCTCCAAGTACCTCTCTTCCTTCGCAAGTTTCTATTATGAAATTTTGTGAGAAACTACTTAATAAGATCAATTTTTTGCGAGAAGCTACCTGTAAAAACCTACCTTTCATCGGATTATGAAGTTTGACTAAATTTTCCGGCGTTGACCAAGTATGTTCTAAAATATTAATTTCCCTAATTTCTCACGTTTTCTCTCTCCTACCTTTCTCTACTCTCTTCCCTCACAACTTTGTATAGTTCACCCACATTCAGACCAATTTACGAAGCTGAGTAAGAAAATTTTCAGCCATCACAAAGCACAAGTGACTCTAGAATTATTGCTTTCCAATTCCATTAGGGCCAAATCGAGCGAGGTAATCCAAAAGTAGGTGCGAGGGAAGAGAGTGAAGAAAGAAAGGAGAGAAAAAACATGAGAAATCAGGATATTATGGGTTTTGAAAATATCGTGATCAGTACATGTTTGGTCAATTTGGAAAATTTAGTCAAACTTCATAATCGGGTAAGAGGTAGATTTGTAACACAATCTATTTTATAAGGTAGTCAACAACATATTTTTGTTAGGTGGTTTCTCGTCAAGATTCAATTTTATTAGGTAGTTTCTTGCAAAATTTCCTAATATCATCCATTACCAATTTGGATTAGATATTGAGTGGTAATGAATATTTTATGAAAAAGAATACATGTTTGGGGATGTTGCTTTAATATCTTGGGTATTGGCATGAGACTTTCTTTACAATATTATCTATAGATTCATTATCATTACCATTATTTATTACTATTAACTAAATGAGTAGTATTCTGTTTTCCCACTAACATCTAATGGTTTCCATTTGATGAACACCATCAAATTGAAAATATTTTGTATCCTACCACATGGAGCCTTCGTAGTTCGTAGAGATCATATACCAAATCAGTTCCTTTTGAAGGTTTCATAATGATAATATGGCAAGTTGATTCAAATGAAGGTAGTTATTAGAGAAACTTCCTTTTTTGTGGTAGAAACTTTGAGAAACTTTTGGTAAGTGAACATTGTTAGTAGGACATCTCAAAAAGGAAATTGAAGGTAGACATATGATATATTCTTGTGACCAAGACCTTTGGAAGTTGGACCTTTGGAAGACAATATATTCCAAACATAATTTCCCAGAATTGGTTGCAAGCAATTGCAGAACTAGTTTTCTACTTAGCTTTCCTGATATCTCCTAGACATATCAATAATTGTCTTGAACGATTTTTTTGAGCTTCCATGTATTTCCCAAGCTTTGCTAGCTTGTTCCCCAACTCTTCTAGCAGAATCCATTAACTTTCCACTTGTCATCATCTCTTGTATCTTCACTGCAATCTCCTCACCCTTCACTAATCTCTCTCCTCCCCATCCCCAACTTCTTTCCCAGACTCCTAAACCTGCTTTCTCCACTACCTCGGCGTTGACCTTTTGGTCTCCATGTAGGGGCCAAGCAAGCAAAGGGATCCCTCTTTGAGTGGCTTCCATGACCGAGTTCCATCCGCAATGAGTCAAGAATCCTCTTATTGCCGAATGAGCTAGGATCTCCTCTTGGTTGACCCATTGCTTTACAACTAACCCTCTTTCCTTAATTTTCTCGAAAAATGTCTCACCTAGCAATTCTCTTAGCTCTTCTTTATCTTCTTTGTCGACTACCGTAGTCTTGATCACCCACAAAAATCTCATCCTACTTCTTTCAAGCCCTTCTCCCAGTTCTCTTATTTGGTCTTTGCTCATTGATGTTCTGCTTCCAAAGGAGACAAACACCACAGAGCTCAATGGTTGGTTGTCCAACCATGATATGCTCGTGCTTCCTGTACGTGGACATAATCAAGGGGTGTAAGTGTGTAATTATGTCAGTACAAAAGTTCATTGTTAGACAAAATTAGACAATAAACCAAGGTTGTTTGGTCTAGGTCGTTACGGTTCTTTGAACAGTAAGACAATTTGCCTAAACTTTAGGTAGCTAATTTAGTGTCTTATGAGTCTAAAGGGGGTATATTTATATCTGTACTCTGATAAAGGATTTACAAGTTTTGTATCTCATACTCTGATGAATTGGCCTAAGGGAGAGAGGTACTGGTGGTAGTGCACAATTATTGAGTTAGGAGTTAGCTTGAGTAATAGAAAGTTGGTGAGGAAAGGAATTCTATACAAACAGTAAGTTTGGGAGTAAGAAATTATGCTGAATATTTATAGAATTCCCTATAAGACCTTTGATTTCATTCAAGTAAGAAACTATGCTGAATATATGAATATTTGGAGGTATACCATATACTTTATCTCTTTGTATAGCCCAACTGGAATAAAAAAAAAATACTCCTAGGACAATAAGCAAGTTGTTTGGTGTAGTTTGCGTGATTCTTATGTGGTGATCTTAAGGATATATTGTTATACCTACATTGGAAAACGATAACAAAGCGTTGGACAATGATGGTTCATTTGTTGGTTATAAATGGTGGCAATAATAACGCATTGTGGTGATCTTAAGGATATATCGTTATACCTACATTGGAAAACGATAACAAAACGTTGGACAATGATGGTTCATTTGTTGTTTATAAATGGTGGCAATAATAACGCATTTTAGTGTAAATTTAAAGAAGTCTCGTACCAATATTGATGGTAATGAAATTTCATTCCAGAACATCTTTTCCTACAATATATTGTTACCATTCGTTACCAAAAACCAATGAGTGTTATTGAGTGATAATGGAAATTTAGAAGCAAAATCACATATTTAAGGATGGAACTTCATTATCATGAATAAGTTAGCATGATTACTTTATATTAAATTACACTAAAAATTTCATCACCATTACCACATTATTTTTGAATGGAATACCGTTACCACCTTTGATGACCTCGTACCAAGCAGATAAGAGACTATGCTTACCTTTCTTTGTCTCAAATGAAGTCAAAGGTCCTACAGGGAAGATAGGCGGTAAATTTGGTAGAACCTTGCCACTTTGTAGAGCTGAGATTGTTTCAGGTTCAAAGAAGTCAAAACTGTTGAGTAGTACGCCCTTAGCCTTGTGAAGATACCTACAATTGATTTCTAAAATCCGAGTGAATACATGATCTGGATTACACATTGGAGGAGGAACATGTTCTCCTTGTATTGGATCTACACCCGGAATCGCAACACTTTCACCTTTTGTAATTCTAATATGAGGTAGACTCGCAATGAGAGAGAAGAACCTTGCAGAAGTGGTTATGACAGTGTAGTTTAGGACACCAAGGTCAGCAAGCGGCGTGTTGATCCCCGAAGCAAGCATCAAGTCAGAGAACACGACAGAGAGTGGTGGTGAAAGGTTGGAGAGGTGGTGAACGAGGAGGTGGGCAGAACGAGAGACAGCATCATATTGGAGGAGAAATGGGTCCTGTGTGTTGGGGTCTGATGGTTCAGGGGGTAGGGCGTGGAACTCTGAGGGACTGATGTGGGGGTGGGAGGATAAGAAAGTGCTGATTTGGTTGGCTTCAGCAGAGGAAAGCGTGGGGCGGATGATGATCATTGTGACTCTGCAGCAGTTGGACGGAGCTGCTAGCATCGACGCAAGCCGAAGGAAAGGGGTTAAGTGTCCTATTCCTGCGCTTGGACCAATGTTATCAGGATCGAGATCCTACTTTGGATCGTAGGGGCTGGTAGAATCGAATCGGTGGGATCGGATCGTAGGATCGTAAGATCCTACAATTCGGTGAAATAGAGATAATTATACTAAAATATGGTGAGAACGTCATGTTAAAAATTTACACATATTAATAATGATTTTCTTAGTTAGCAAATGATGATAGTTTTTCAATACAATAAGATTGAAGTAACATGCGATCAAAATCTAATAGGAGAAATATAATATGTGAAATTACTTTATAATTTTTATATGGTAGGATCGGATCGTAGAGTCGTAGGATCGTAGAATCGTGTTAAGATCCTACCATGTGATTTTTTGTGGTTGAGCAGGATCGAAAGATCCTACAAAATTAAGATCCTACGTAGGATCGGGATCGGTGAGGTCCTCCAGGATCGTAAAATCGTAGAATCGTAAGATTCAGATCGGGATTTTAACAACAATGGCTTGGACATACAGATACAGCTACATGTGGGTGTGTGGGTAGTGAATCCATGGGGGGTGTGGAATTTGATGTTAATTTGGTAAGGCTTGATTTTGAGCAAAGACTGAATTCTTTTATCATCTATCCTGCTTCCTGTTCTGATGGACGGAATAGAGAGATTTCGGTGAAATTAGTGTTGCATACCAACGACTTAAAGATGTAGGACCACATTAAACATTAATTTATTATTAGTCTTGAAACATATGGCCTGTCAGGCTTTTGGTGACCTAGTAAAAAAAAAAATAGTTATGTCGAGTTGTATTAGATTTATGAATTTTTAAAATGATAACCTTTTATGTCTTTTACATACCCCCGTTTTTTTTTACTTGCAACACTTTCCTAAAAGAGAAATAATTAATTACTTGCAACACTTTTTACTTTTGCTTTTCCTTTCTCTCTATCTTTCTCCAATCACATGGGACCCTTTCTTTTTTTCCTCTCTATCTCTCTCCTATCCAAATTTTGCATTGAAGTTGAAAAAAAGTGTTGCAAGTAAAAAAAAAAAAGAGGAAGTATATAAAATTAAAAATATTAATAATTAAAATTATATTTCCTTATTTTTCTAGACAATACGTTTTGGCTTTTGACATTATTCATATATGTAATTTTGACTATCTCTTGTGATTTGTATTTAAGAAAAAATATAATCATGTAAGATCTTGTTAGATTCGTCTTAATAAATAAAAATATCATTTTTTTTTATAATTTTTGCTTATTGATAATTGAAGATATAAAAGTTCAAAATAGTTCATAGATAGATATGCTTAAAGGCAATAGATCAATTAAAACAATATAGGAGGTAGATTATAAAGCTTGAAGAGTCATTGTCTCTTATTCTCTTCTATTTTTCCTTTTTTTATTTTCTTCTGTGAAAATACAGTGGGGAGTTTGACTGTCTATCCTTCTTCCATTCATTGGATTATCAATTCAAGATCGGATCAGATAAGTTCAGATCAGAAAATTTCAGGTGAACTAAACATAGCCATAATGTAATAATACAATTTGTTATCTTATTTGAATTAATCTATACTCTGTGTAATTTTGTATGTCCTTTCCATAGGGAACGTAGGAATAAACCAAATAGAATTCACTTTTTGTAATCTCTCTATTAATATTTGGAAATTTCTCACATACTTTCTAGTACTTGTTTCTTACTTTTTGGTAATTTCTAGTACTTTATTGATATTTTTCTTGTACTCTATCTGTTTTGAAGTAGTCTGAACTAATAAAAACATAGGAACCAAAATGGAAAACATTAGTAGTTTAAAATAGGATTTCTATTGCTACTTCGTTTTTGGGAAATCAATGGATAAATTTCAAATTCTACCAGTACTGGAAATATAATGGAATATCAATTTCAATATATATTATTTTTAACAATTAGCAACTCTCTACACTAATGAGCCATTAAGGAGCTTTATTCTTATTTTTTTTACAACGGAGAAATTTTGCATTAATTATAAGCGCAAATACATCTTAAGGCTAATACAACCAAATAGAAAAACAAAGCAAAATGAAACTTGAGGATTTTCATTTGCTCTTACATACTCAATAAAATAAAAACAAATTATTACATATTCAGACCAATTTAGACTAAACTCGAGCTATGGTAGAATGGTATGGGAGGAAGGTCTTGATGGAGTAGGCTTGATATGAGAGAAGACGTATTGAAAGACGACATCCAAATGATCTTCAGAAGTAGATTGCTGCAACTCAGCTTGTAGCCCCAATGGCTACTAGTCACACAATCTCAAGGTCCTTGAACAAGACAGTGATTCTACTGATGAAAGTAAACAAGAAGTCACCTCCTTTGGTGACTTTTGACCCTTTTGCAAGGGTAATTAGAGTTTATTCTTGCAAGACTGAAATTCAAAATGCATGAAGGTCATAACTTGCTCTAAATTAAATTGGAGGGCCTTCCACAAGATGCATTTTTTAGTTGTGATGACTCTAAAAATTATCACATGAATTGTGGGCGAATTATATTACGGATCTGAATATCCAACCTTACAATCTCGAACCTAGAAGATCTAACCACAACAGGATTAAAAAGAATCACTATTTCTCATCTTACCAAAATTTTCAACTCCTAAGAAAGCATACCTATATTTAAATAGACCTAAATTAAAGTGGAAAGAAAAAGCATAAACAAGATACATAAAACAAATAAACATCCAAACCATAAAACCACACCATAACCAACACCATAGAATCGTTGAAAACTGCATGAAGTCTTCACGGGTCAATGATGGCGTCCTTACCAAGCCTGGCGAACCGACAACACCTAACACTAGTGGGGAACGGGGAAGGGGACACTAAACTCTAAAGCTCAAAACTAGAGCAGGGGAACGAGGAGGGGGAACTAAAACATACGACTTCAATTTTGAACGGGGGATCAGGGTGGACGACACAACTCTAGGGAGGGGGGAGGTGAACGCGACTACAAATCAGGGGAGGGGAAAAAACGTCGACTACAAACTAAGGGAGGGGTGGGGAAAACGACGACTACAACCAGGGGAGGGGGAGGAGAAAACGAACAACAAACAGGGGAGGGGGAGAGGAGACACAATGAAGGGACACGATAAACCGGGGAATGGGGAGGTGATGGCGAGGGGAGACGCAACGGGGGAAGGAGACGCACGACGGGAGACGAGGGACAAGGGAGGGAATAGGGCGACGCACGACTATTGACCTCTACACACTATAATAAAGACTCGCCGGCGACAGGTGAAACCACGCCAGCCAAGCAGCTTATCAATACAACTAAAATACATGTCACATATCCATTTTCAAGACCATTGAACCATCAAATGAGCGTTATTAAAAGATTTTAAATTTAGAATACTTCTATAGTTCTATATGGTAAATTGTAGTAAAACTATGAACCTAAATTGCGTTTAATTGATGCACTAGAAAATTTGCTTATGAGCGATAAAGTGGCATAACTAATTCGAATAAAACTTGGTTAAGTCAATGAGTAATTTATTTACCACTAAATAAAATTTAATGTACGGTGGAATGGTTTATTAGGAGCGAGCAATCTACTCAATATTCACCCGATGGATGCACTTATGTCCTAACTAATACAAAGATTTATTTAATTTATGTTGATACCAATTGTTACTCGTAGAACAAGTACGTTGCCTTAGGAAAAAATTAACATAATATATGCACTTTTCAAATTTCATTAATCATCACTAATACGTTGTTTGGATAGCATTAAGGGATGGGAAGAGAGGGAAGGGAAGGAGAAGGAATGAGGAGAAAAGGAGGAGGGGGGATGAGGAGGGGAGAGTGAGCTTCTATTTCCCTTTTAAAAAAATTCAACATTAAACGACTTTGCCGTTTCAAGAGGAGGAACCAAGATAAATCCTTTCGATTTCCTTGCCTTCCCTTCTCCCATGTATCCGAACAAGGGAAAATGAAACCCTTCCCTTTCCTCCTAATTCCTTTATTCAAAATAACTAAAAAGAAAAATTAAGTGATTAAAAAAGGGCTTAACTGTGGTTAATGGATGGGAAAAGGAGAGAGAGAAGTAGGAGGGGTGGGGGGTTGTGAAAGAGAAAGAACAAGGTTGAGGGCCTGATATTTTAAGGAACACGAAAAAACTTTTATTGTTTTAGGGGCTACTGTCAATCTTTTGGTTAATGGCAAGTCTATATTTTCTTGTTTTTTAGTAGTTTTAAGATTATGTTCATAATAACTTTTCTTTCTCTCTCCATTAGAAAGTTTTTTCTACTCCATTATTGAGCTTTATTTTGAGTCTTATTTCTATTATTGAGTTTGGAGTTATATTATTCAATTTCGCAAGAAAAGTTGGTTTGTTTATACAGATTTGTGGTATTCGCAACATAAATCACTAATAGGGTTTGGCAATAACTTTTGAGGTAACTTTTAGTGTTTGGATTAAGTCAAAACTCTAATAATGATGAAAAATTGTATTTGGTTAAGAGGTGATTGGAGTAGCTTTTGGTGTTTGAACTAGTGTTTTGGAAAATCTATAAATATTAGCTTTTGAGGTAGAGGTAGCTTTTGAAGATTGAATATAGTTTATTTTTGTTATTTTCTAAATTATCAACTAGTTTTTCCAAACACTGATTGTTATAAAAACTATTTTCACAGTCAAACTCTAACAACTAATATTTGATAACTGATGACTAGTATAAAAACTGACAACTACTTTTACAGCTAAGAGCTACTGCAACAGTTACATTTGTCGAATAGTCACATAGTCTACAATCAATTGCATTAGATTTGGTTTAGTTTCAAAACTACAATGGATCGAAAGGATATCTCGTGGAAAGTTGTACTATCAAACAACAAAGTAAAAGAGGGTATTCATCAATGACGAATTTCATCGACAACTATCATGGTTTTTGCCAAATTAGAATTTCATTTGATAAAAGATGCTTATCTGCTCAGTTTAGTCTTTGTTCTAGATGTCATATGACTCTTTTATTAATGATTAACTACAAAATATAGGAAAATCTTTTAAGGAACTCAAAAAAAAGTTTCCATTTAACGAAATTTTGTTTGAGATTATATGGACCCGAGTTTCTTATTACTTCTTCCGGTTTTTGTTAGTTTACCCGTTTCTTTTGCACAGAGTTTTAATAGAAATAATGTTGGGACATAGAAAGAAAGAGAAAAAAAATGTATATTAAATTCAATGAGTGTGCCATGAAAAGTTATTGGACCCATTCCAAAAATAAAAACAAAAAAAAATGAGTAAACTAATAAAGGATATTCCAAAAAAAAATAAAAGTAAACTAATAAAAACCAATGTATATGACTATATGGCAAGAATTTGGGTAAGTTCCAAATTCTTTCAAATCCAAATATGTCATTGTGGGCTAACCCCAAAAGAAACACTAGTAAGTAGTATCCAAAGAGACCAAATAAGACTTCCCAAAGAACTTTTAATTTGCACAAATCAGATATAGATTATAAAGCATAAAGAAAAAGGAAACCACTAGTTTTTTTACTCATGTGAGTCACAAAAGTGGTACAAAGTATAGAGAAAGGGAGGGGAGATTTGAACCTATGACCTATCATTCAGAACACCTCAATCTTAACCACTTGGCCAAGACATCCTTGGTAAAAAGAAACCACCAGTTATTGTACATGAAGATGGGGAAAAGAAGTTCAAAATAACCTATTCTGTTTTACTTATAAGATACAACTTCTGACCATTGTCAACCAAATCTACATCAAGTATTTTACCGCCATCATCAGATAAAATACAAGAACCAGTTGGGAAGTTTAACTTTTCTGATGCTATCTTAACCAATTCATCAATCGTACGTGGAACCCATAATACAATCCCTGTTCTTCTGTTCTCTTTGGTTTCCCACGGATGGAATGGGAAGACTATACATTTCTTATGTAGTGTCTTGTCTGCAAGAAAGTGATATGATTAAATTAATAAAGATAAATTCTTATATATATGTAACACGTTCTATTTTCAAATAGATGTCATATTGACTTTTAGATTGTGTATGGACTTTACTTTGACCATATTTTTTCATTGGTGTATAAAAACCAATGTTAGCATATAAGATGTTGAATTTATCTCCACGTAATTTTTTTTTTTAAAAAGTATTCTTTATTATTTTTTTTCATGATGATTGATGAATAATTAAAGAAATAATTGATCATAGTTATATATTGGCAAGTATACAAATTAAGTGAAGCGTATGATGGTTTTAGTGACCTTAGAAAAGGCCATCTAGGAAAAAAAGTTCACTCAGACAATACTTATTTGCAGTAATCATCTTTATATATCTTTCTTATGTGAGGGGTTTGGGGAATATGAAAGTGGCAACATGAAATCAATATATATTGACATTATTAACCATTTGATTACCAGACATATCTTCAATGTCAGCAGAAGATTGAGACAGTTGAGCTAACTTTGCATCTTCAAGAAGCTTTATCAAATTGTTATGTCCACACATTCGGGCTTCGTCCATTGGAGTTTTACCCTGTCTGCAAAATACATAGCTTTATAACGATTACAAGTACCTTAGTGTTTAGTGCAAAATCATGCATCATTTTACATGTCCTAATCAATTTAGTTTATGTACATGTTAACAAGTGAAACAACAAAACATATATCTAAACTATAAACTTCATAGAACTTTGTCACAATTGACAATTTTAGATTTACCTGTCTTTCAACAAAACATTAGCTCCAGCCTCTACCAGCAGCTTTGCCATCAAATATAACCCTTGAGAACAAGCAACATGAAGTGGAGTTCTAAGATCATAATCTCTCGAGTTCGGGTCTACTCCGTTAGTTATCATCCTTCTAAGAACTTCCACATCTCCGCTTAGGACAATTGTGCTAAGAGATGATCCAGCATTTTTTAGATCAATTCTTGCTCCTTCTTTGTACAACAACGCAGCAACCTCGTCATGTCCATTTTTTACGGCTTCTAATAAGGGCGTATTTCCAAAATCATCTGTTGATAAAAATAATTAGTGACGTTGTTACAAAAGAGCCTAGTTGAGTTTATAGCAATTAGCAAAGAAGTTAAATGCTAAAATCACCTAATATATTGACATCAGCTCCTTCTTGAATAAGGAATAAAACAATAGCTTCATGTCCTCTTGATGCGGCTACATGCTGAGGCCAATGGAAATTATATCATTATTACATAGCAATCAATCTATCAATAAATTCTTTTGTTTGGCAATGTAAAGTGTAAACCACAAGTTAAAGCACAAGAGTCTTGATAATAAACAAAGGCTACGAAGGAAATGAAAAGGTAATGATAGGTATAAGATGAGAACAGCATGGAACCATATGCAAATAATTTCGGAAATAATGGACTATCTATATCAGAAAATGCAAGGGAGTGCAATAAATATTTACTATCTATATCATACCAGTGGAACTCTTCCATTATAATCTTTCCTCTTAAGATCAGCTCCTCCATTGATAAGAGTCTTCAGCTGATATAGATCACCATGATATGCTACATTATTTACTTTGAGAGCAAGTTCTGATTCTTGTTTCCTTATGTGAGATGCGATATCAGATTCAACTTGGCTTAAGTTGTATTTTCCATCATTCCCCTATCACATTAAAGAAAAATAAGTTAACACATTATTGGTGCTCTTTAGTTAGTACCTAGCTAAAGTTGAATTGCTGAATTTCATCAACATAAGTTACAAAATTGAGTTTCTTCTGATATATAATAAGCCTACATTTGAGAAAAAGAATGCCCCTCTTATTACCTTAAGGAGATTGTTAAAGATTATTTTCCCGTCATTGAAGTATATGTCAATAATATTGCTTAATGACTCTTTGTCTATTCGCAGAAGCCGACACAGATCAAGAACTCGAACTGTACACGATTGAGGGATGTTGCAAAAAATGGAAATCTGTCCAAAAGTGCTATTAGGTTGAAGAATTGAAACCTTCATTTCTGACCCATCTTGCCCAATGCTTACCTCCTCCTGTAAAGCAAGAACAACAACTGATTGGTCAAATCCTACAACCTCCATCTGAAACTAATACTTGTTTGAGACAGAAAAGTAAGAACAACACATTGAAGCTGACTTTGTTTTTATCAGCTATAGCTTTAGTTTTGCATCCAACATCAAATCAGAGTCACAATCTACCATTAATTATTTGTAGTTCATTATGAAAAATTGTAACAACACAAGAAGAAAAGTAAACGGTAAAAAGGAAGATAGTAGCATGTGTAACAATGTATGGCATACCAGCATTCCATGACAAACAACATAAAGTTGATCTACGACATTTCCCTGCTCCAAGATCACTTCACCGGGAAGAAAAAATTCTTCATGGACTCTAATTACCTGCAAGATCAAGCGCATAGATAAAACATCTTATTCAGATGATTTCAAATTATGATCTCTCTGAAAGTCCTAAAATTGCTAAAAGCGGCACATAGACAACTTTCTTCATTGTTACTTAAAGATCTATAAGCTTAAGAAATTTCAAGAATTTTCCTAACAAAATCATCACCAATGTGCAGATCAGTTCAAAAATCTTTCCAGAAGTGTATGAACATATTGAAAAATCACGAAAAAAAAGTTACTCAGAAATTGTATCTTCATGAGAAAATTCTCCTAGTCAAACTTTAAGCAGCATGTTAAACAAGTATCATGACCAACAACCTGCACCTCAATATTTAAGGAGAAGAACTCTGGACCTCTAGAAATGATCATCATGTGGGTGGATTTTAGTTCTTCTTTTTACCAGGGACACCACATATTTCTAAGAAGCACAGCATGCAAGAGCCTCCTTTCTACTTGAACTTTACAATAGTAACCAGGAATAAGCAGCCCTCTTAAGTATACACATGCATAACTTGTGTTTTACTAGAGATTCAAGAATGCATACTAGGGGTAAGATATTGGTGCTTACAATCTGATTAATAAACTCTGAAGAACATCCGTTAAAGAGAGGAGATTCTTCAATGTATGGTCTATATAATGATTGAAAAATCTGCACATACAACATATATAGTTAGTTAGCACGATAGGCATAAGTCGTGACACAGACACATGTAATTTGTCAGAGACTTGAACGGCCAATATATGAGTTCAAATAAAGAAAACATGTATGCAACATAATCGTTGGCTACTCAGATTGGTAACTAGACATAGGCATAACTCATAAGCAGCGAAATCACCATTAGAGTGCATATGATAATATATCCTAAATGTATGTGCTCGCATAGAATCCTTTTAATTATAAAAGTGGAGAACTCCTTAATATCCATGAAAGGAGTAATGTTGAATGAATTTTAACAACTTTTGACATAACCAAAGGCCTTAGATATGGGAATGTTCTCAGGCACTCAAGGATGCACATAAAAGGTATCAGTGTAACTTAAAATAACTTATATATGTTTTTGTACATTACCTTAGCTCGAAGAGATATGGGAATGTCTCGCAGAATAGACGCCTCAGTATAACTACTTTCATATTGTAAACGCAAATGACCTTTGATCTGATTGCAGAGGCCCCTCTCAAGCCTATTTCTGTTCATATATTTCATTACATCTGTCATTTTATCCCTAAATTTTTCTGTCTTAGAACCTTTCACTATCAATGCTGTCATATTACCAATCAAATAAGCACCCAAAATCATGTCAAAAGAGACATAAATCATAATAAATATCATCTCCCTCAGATTGACAGCATGTATGTCACCATAACCTGCAATATAACAAAAATATTGAGACAATCCTGACTGATTCTAGAGACTACTCATGATTAAGACATAATCAGGATCATGATTTGTCCAGCATACATATGCATAATATATGTTTGTATGTATTTTGTGTGACCCCTCCTTAGGTAGGCACCATGCTTGTGGTGCGAGCTGGTTGGAGAATACATAGTCACTTATTATAATGACGCAAAAGACTTGAAAACTTTGCATTAGCTAATTCTTAATTAGTAGTCATTTAGTTAAAATGACATTGGCACTTAGAAAATGACACTGACAACTTCATAATTGACATAACAACTCCTAGAGTTAAAGTCTCGTGTATCAAGAATTGACATTAGCTAATTAATAGTTAATATGTTGAGTTAGTGACCTTTGGGGAATTAAGTAGGATATACTCATATCTCTTTACTGATTCAATTGTGCAAAGAAATGTGTAAGGAAGAAATTAATACGAGACCAAATTTTTTAAGCATCTTGCAAGAGATCTACTAGGATTGGTGTCTCACAATTTTGTGGACAATCCCACTGGTATTTAGAAGGTTACATATCGAATAAAATCTACCACATCAAAGTTTTTAATAAATCGACAACTTGCTCCTAAAACTATGTGCATGATAAGTGTTCAAACTAATGTATTTGTGACGGAGGGAGTAGTATCACATTGTGTAGTTACTATAGTTAACTTCTATACTTTGAGTACTAGTTATGATGCCCTTATGATTTGGCATGACGCCTTAAAAGCCAATACATAGTCTCATATCAATTCAAAAGAAGAAAAAACAAAAGCACTTGAAATAAATAACTCACCTACAGTAGCCATGGTGACGATGGCAAAATATAGAGATGTTGTGTACCTCTTCCAAATATCAATTTCCCTAAAGTTGGAATAACTGTAATCTCCCAACGTTAAACTACCAATCCATGTGTAACCTTCTTCGCGTTCAGGAACTGTGGTGGCTAAGTAATAGAAAATGCAAGCTGCTGTATGCGTGCAGTAGATTTCAACAACAAGAAGTTTCACTATCCTAGTAAAAAGGTAGTTGATCCTTATATCCTTCTCCAATTTGTGGAGGAAGTAAGTAATCTTGCGAACTCGACACAGCCTGATCCATAACAAGTATCTCATTGCTTCTTTCCGTTTAGCTGCCTGACAAAACACATTGCAATTAGATCTAATCAAACTCTACATTTCATTGATCACTTTTAAGCTAGATGACTTGTAAGTTGCAAGGGAAAATTGTAGTAGTACCATACTGAAAATCCATTTTAATTGTAAACGCATGAATGCATGATCAAGTTTAGCAAAAACAGAAACGACGTTGGTCAACAAAGGTAAAGCTTAAATGGTATATTAGGGACAGTTTTGTTGTGAGGTAAATAATAACCTTTTAAAGTGGCCATTTTCCATTTTTTAGATTGTGAAGGATAGAAAATTATTCTTCCAACGACAACAACAACGAATAAAGCCTTAATCCCAAAATGATTTAGAATTGGCTAACATGAAACGTCATATGAGAAATCATTTCTTCAAATGATTTATTCTTTCAATGATGCAAAAAGATAGTTAATATACATTGCTCATATAAATCAAATAATATTTGATATTTTAGCTTTGTATATTATCACCTATCAAACGAGCCAACAATTGTTAGTCTCTTCTCTATAAATATCTACTTTTTTTAGCTTTATTATGTCTTTGTAATGTAAAAAAAATCACACACACACACATGAAAGCGAAAATCGTAATTGTCCCCAAGACCTCATGCAAGTCAAGGACTTGATCAATGAGCTAGCTCATAATGGTCAAAAGCTTAAATGATGTGAATTGTGAGGTTAGTATAAGAAAGCAAGCCAAGAAAAAGAAAGACAAATATAGAGAAGGTTATTAGAATTACCTTGTAAATAAGATCCCATGGCATACAAGCTAGCAAATCAAGCATAAAAGTTGATTTCAAGTACCTGCAAAGTAGAATATTGTCACCAAAGATGTCTTGGCCTAATGGTTAAGATTAAAGTCACAGATGCGATACATTAAATTAATTGTAGGCACCTGAAAGCAATAGCACGACGCTGATGGACCATATGATGAGTCTTTCTATCTCTGTATCCAACATAGAATAGAAGCACAATGTCGACAAGGAAAGCAACTTGTCCAACAAGGTCCAAGACTAATAGGTTTTTAGGAAGTCCAGTAAAGAATCCAAACTCCAAAGGTGTAAAGAATGAAGAGTAAATTGCCCATAATAGTATGAACTTCTCCCATGCCCTGTACCACCTGCATTGGGCCATTATGGTGCCATTCCTTTGTATCAGTTTTACCCTTTTTTGTCTAACAAAAGCAGTAGTGCAGACTGCAGATGCAGCAGCAGTACTAGTACGTCACTAGTTTGTGCTCGGCCATCCCGCAACATTATTTTGCTGCTTGGATTTACAATCACAAATCAATAATCAATTTAACTCTATGCTTTCTCAAATGCTCAGTGAATTATTGCTAGTTAGTAAATTACGTACTTGAGCTCCTAAAAAATATTACACACTCAGTGAACA
This sequence comes from Beta vulgaris subsp. vulgaris, assembly GCF_026745355.1. Classification (NCBI taxonomy): domain Eukaryota; kingdom Viridiplantae; phylum Streptophyta; class Magnoliopsida; order Caryophyllales; family Amaranthaceae; genus Beta; species Beta vulgaris. The sequence continues at coordinate 13,732,030 of NC_079203.1, forward strand.
TAAAATAGATATTTAAATATACATTTAGACAAATTCGGCAAGTTCACATGTGACTATATTTAACTTAAGTATATATACAAATGTAACGGTGGTCAAACTGATGTATATGAATAGTGTCAAAATCAAAGTGTAACTATCCAGGACCGTTTGGTTTAATGGAAAACATATTCCGTAGAAAATGATTGTTCATGAAAGATATTAACACGAATGAATTTTTCTTTGTTCGATTTGATGGAAAACAGATAAGTTAATAAGATGAAAATGGAGATGTTGCAAATGAGAGAATGGAGGAGAATGATTTTTCCTTCAAATATGTAAGAAAAATGTTTACAAAAAGATGAAAAATATTTTTCCAATTTAGTTTTCCTTTTTAAAACTATTATCTAACCAAACAATGAAAAATACTAAAAATCTTTTTCTTTCAAAATAAACGAAGTCCTAATGAAACATACGGATAACAATACTTTGTTTTCCTCTTACACAAAGCACATCCTTCTCAAATATCATTATCTGTATTTGATAAATCAGATGATGTGGTAATTAAAAAAAATTGTCTCGATTGTCAACTTCCTCTTGAGAAACTTCCTCTCATCTCGAAAATGTATAAACTTTGTTTATTAAGTAGCGTTTTTATAATTAAAGATCACAAAATAAAAAATAAGAAGTCGTATGAATTAGATTCTCATAGTCGGGAGTTCGATTCTCATCAACCTCATATTTAGGGTGTTTGTGTGGATTTATGCCTCTAGTTATAAATCCCTAGTTTTCAGTCTCTCGATGTTTTCTTATGAGTTGCGATCCTCTTCTTACCCCTAGATCACGAGGGTTGAACCTTTGAGCTAGTTAATTACCGAATAAAAAATATATATAAATTAGATATTAAGTTTTAGTTTTTCTTTTTACATTAGTTAATTTTTCGCATGTGCTAGTGTGGTTGACAATACACTTCTTCCGAAATTTCAGTCAAAGATTTAGCTGTCATGTACTGATTGCTGTCCAATACAAATATTTTAATTCATGTCTCTAGACTCTACTGTCGTGTCATCTTTGATTCAATCCTAGCCGGATTATGCCATGTAAACTCCAAATAAAAAAGACCCCTAAGAGCAACTCCAATGGTAGAGCAAAATGAAAATTGGCTTAGAGTGACACATAGATTTTTCTAGCTAACTCCATTTTAAGCCAAAACTCCCCCAATGGTTAGCCAATATGAGTAGGTCCCAATTGAAGTAAGATAGTTTTTTTTAGAGAATAGTATAGAAATTGTTCACCAAAATTCCCACATGGGCCCACAATTTTAGCTTAAGCCAATTGGCTTAGTTAAGCTACATTGGCTAGCAAATGAAATTCTAGCTACTCACTTCAATAGTTAGGCTAATTGCTTAACTTTTTATTTATTTGCTAGCAAGTCCCTAATGTTCACCATTGGAGTTGCTCTAAACCAAAGAAAAAGTCGGATGTGTAAACCAACAACGATCTCATGGAATCATCAAAAGAATACGAAAATGTCAATTCATGTAAACGTAATCTAATTAAACCCAATACTATTATAAATTCTTCCCAAATCTATGTAGTCATCTTTTTGGCAATTACTGTGGTGGATCGCGTAGCAAATTCTTACACAATAAATTCATTGGGGGAGTCATTTAATCGCGGCATTGTTAGTTTTTAGTAATTAAACTGCACTAATTAAGTCTCAAAAGGAAAACATTCACCCATCATATGAGCCTATGAGGTAATATTTGGCTTATTTGATAACTCTTATTTTGAAGAGAAGTTTAATGAGAGAGGATGAATGCTGCTGACAGTTAATGGCAATGGGCAAGATAGGATTTTTAGGTTTGTGGCCTTCAATGACGGCACAACCTTTTTGTGTATTATATTCTCCTGTGTTGTCTATTACAAGCAACCTAGTTCTCCTTATATATTGGAGAGAACAACTGAGGGAATCAATCCCTAGAAAGATTACATATAAAGACAAAACATGACTAGACACCTAAGCAATATAACATGTGCAGCTCACATGATGTAGTAAGATAGAATACTAATGCTTAGGCTCTTTACACTCCCTCTCAAGATGTGAGTGAGGTGAAAGCTGCACTCCCATCTTGCTGAGAAGCTTGTTATGCTGCTGAACAGGAAGCGCTTTGGTGAGAACATCTGCTAGTTGTTCCTTAGAAGGGACATAGGATGTTTTAATGGTCCCTTGAGCTACTTTCTCTCTGAGAAAGTGACAGTCCACTTCAATGTGTTTTGTTCTTTCGTGATACACAGGATTAGCAGCAATGCAGAGAGCAGCCTGATTATCACACTTCAGGGCAGCAGTTTGTAATTTCTTCAGGCCTAGATCTTTGAGAAGGGACATAAGCCAAGTCACTTCACATGTAGTGAGAGCCATTGCTCTATACTCAGCCTCTGCTGAGGATCTAGCTACAACAGTCTGTTTCTTGCTCTTCCATGAAATAGGAGAGGATCCTAGAAGAACACAATACCCAGTAGTAGACCTTCTAGAGTATGGACATGAAGCCCAATCAGAGTCACAATAGGCAGTAAGAGTAGCTGCAGTATTGCTAGCAAGCAAGATACCTTGTTCAGGAGCCAATTTGAGATATCTTAGAACCCTTCTAGCTGCTTGCATATGAGTAGAAGTAGGAGCTTGCATAAATTGACTAAGAAGTTGTACAGAGAATGCAATGTCAGGTCTGGATATAGTGAGATAGATCAATTGACCTATGAGCCTCCTATAGGATTCAGGATTAGGAAGGGGTGTTCCTTTGTTAGGTTCAAGTTTAAGATGAGCATCTAAGGGAAGTTTGAGTGGCTTTTGCTTGTCAACACCATACTCCCTCAGTATATCTAGAGTATACTTTCTTTGAGATACAAATATGCCTTGTGAAGATGTGATGAATTCCATGCCCAAGAAGTAACTCAGATTTCCCAAGTCCTTCATGTGAAACTGGGTACTCAAGAGATGTTTTAGAGTAGAAATAGCCTGATTACAGTTGCCTGTGATAAGTAGATCATCAACATAGATTAAGACAGCAGTGAAAGAATCACCCTTCTCTTGAATAAACAGAGAATGATCTGCATGAGATTGAACAAAACCAAATGAAAACAAGGCACTTGACAGTTTGGCAAACCACTGTCTAGGTGCTTGTTTCAAGCCATACAATGCTTTCTTCAATTTGCACACTTGTGTTCCAAACTCCCTCTCATTTGCATAAGGGGTAGCTTCATGATAGCCTAATGGAATCTTCATGTAGATCTCCTCTTGCAAATCACCATGCAAAAATGCATTTTGCACATCCATCTGACAGGTATGCCATTTATTCATGGCAGCAACAGCTAGCAATGCTCTAATTGTGCTCATTTTAGCCACAGGAGCATATGTGTGAGTGTATTCAACCCCTTTCTTCTGATTACACCCTTGAATTACTAGCCTTGCCTTCTTCCTTTCAACACTTCCATCAGCTCTATACTTAGTTTTGTATACCCACCTACATCCAATAGCCTTTCTTCCCTTTGGCAATGTGGTGATCACCCAGGTGTCATTGGCTACTAATGCTTCAATCTCTTTATTCATTGCTTCAACCCAGCCTGGTTGAGCAGCTGCTTCATAGTAATTCTGAGGCTCTTCAGTTTCATTGATTTTTCTTACCATGTTTACAAAATGCTCAGTGACATTGGTAGTCACAGAAGGCAAGACCACTCCTGGTTGATTGTTGTTTGTATGAGCTGTAACAAAGTCATCTAACCACCCAGGAGGCCTTGATACTCTGGTAGATTTTCTCAAGGGCAGTGGTTCAGGTGAGGGTTGAACAGGTGATGCTTCAGGGCTAGGTGTTGGTGTTGGTGTAGGTAAGGCTTGATTTTCAGGTTGGGCAAGGTTAGGTTCCATATTGTCATTGAGTGTAGTCAATGTAGAGTCATCATAGATGTCTACAGGAGAGTGTTGTGAAGGAAGTGGAATAGGAACAGGGTTCATAAGGTTATGTGTTTGAGTTTTAAGCATAGGGTAGATATGTTCATAAAATTGAACATCTCTAGAGACAAACTGTTGTTTTGTGAGAAGATTTTGAAGCTTATAACCCTTCTGGGTTGTAGGATATCCCAAAAACAGACAAGGTACAGCCCTTGTCTTGAACTTATCCTTTGCTCTATCTGGATTATAGGCCATTGCAAGACAACCAAAGCACTTAAGATGATCATAATCAGGTAGCTTGGCATACATCATTTCATAGGGAGTCTTGTTTTTAATTACAGGAGATGGTAACCTATTTATAATATAGGCAGCTGCAAGGACACAATCACCCCAATATGACAAGCTTAATCCAGCACCAAACCTCAGGGCTCTACTTATTTCAAGTAGATGCCTATGCTTTCTCTCTACCACTCCATTTTGCTGTGGTCTGTCAACACAGCTAGTCTGATGAACAATACCCTTTTCAATAAACAAAGCAATACAGTCTTGATCCTTAAATTCAAGAGCATTATCAGACCTGATGATCTTAACATTCTTATCAAATTGATTCTTTGCATATGTACAGAATTCCTTGATTGTAGCAAAAGAATCAGATTTGTTTTTAAGAAGATGAACCCAAGTTGCCCTAGTATAGTCATCAACTATAGTTAAAAAGAATCTATATTTTTCTTTGTAAGCAACTTTGTAAGGGCCCCATATATCTATATGTATAAGATCAAAAGGACCTGCCACTGTGGTTTCACTGGGAGAGAAGGGAGATTTTGTTAGTTTTGTCATAGGACAAGAAAGACAAATTTCAGAGTTGTGTTGTTTGATGTGATCTTTTAAACATGTAATATGCTTAAGCTTGCCTAAAGAAGCATGTCCAAGTCTAACATGCCATAAAGAGTAATCAGAACACTTTGCATTATAAGACAACAAAGCATTACAAGGATAGTCATTGACAAAAACAATTTTTCCAGAACAATCAACTACATTTTGTTCTCTTTTTACAGTGTTACTAACACTTGTTTGAGGAATTTGGCTAACATTTGCCTTAAATTTCTTGAACACTTTAGGCTTCTTTGCTTGGGTTGTGTTTGAGCTGAAAAAGAGGCTTGGGTCTTGACTTGAGAAAGGCTGGTTTTGAAGATGGTAAAGTCCACCAGTGGCAGTCCCTATGTCTTTAGTTTTCTGTGTGATGCAATCCTGCAAGACACAGTAATCTTTGTAAAAAATTACTGAACAATTATCATTTTCACAAAGTTTTTGGACAGACAATAAGTTTTGTTTAAAATCAGGAACAAACAAAACTTCTCTCAGCTCAATTCCATTTGAGAGATGAACATTTCCAACGTGTGTTACATAGGCTGTTCCTCCATTTGGCAAATTTATTTTAGGTTTATGCAACAATTGCCTCACATTGTGAAGCTTCTCCAGATTAGCTATCATATGGTCAGAGGCACCTGAATCTATGATCCAGGCACTTTCTGCATTACTAACACAGTGACAGCATATCATACCTGCAAAGTGGTTATCAAGCTCTTCATCAGTGTCATCATTTTGTTTTGCAGCTGCATTACTTGAACTTCCACTCAGTTTCAGCATACTCTGAAGCTGTTGAGCAATAGCAGCAGCAAGCTCAGTGCTCCCAGCATTCAGTTGAGCATTGTAAACACCCTTCTTCTTTGCATTGGCTCCTCCATAGTTTCCCTGAGCTCTTCCTTTCCCATGATAAACTCCCCTCTCCTGAGCATTTTCAAAGCTCTTGTTCTGCTTGTTTTTGTTGTTCCCAGATGGAAAACCTATCTTGAACCAACACTTATCAGCTGTGTGGTTGGTTTTCTTACACACTGTGCAAAACGTTTTGTTTTCATTTTTGCTGTAGAGAGCTATACCAGCACTCTCCTCCTTTTCTTTTCCCAAAGATTCATTTTGAGACTCTTCCTGCTGGACCATTGAAACAGCTGTCTCTACAGTTGGAAGAGTACTCATAAGTAAGATCTGACTCCTTAGAGCTCCATAGCCTGAGTCCAACCCATTGAGAAATTGAAACAATTTCTGTTCTTCTTTTTGTTGATCTATTGCTTCTATGTAAGCAGTAATTTCAGAGTTAACATTTGTAATAGGTGGATAGTCATTCATAGACTCAATTTCTTCCCAGAGAACTCTTAAGTCTGTGTAGTAATCTGACACAGGTCTTTCATTTTGTTTTACTTCATAGGTGTTTTTGTTCAACCTGTATTTTCTATTACCATTGCTCACAGTGAACCTGTTTCTTAAGCTCATCCAGATTTCCTTAGATGACTTAATATACATGACTGATCTTTTTATGGATTCACTCATGTTGTTAAGCAACCAAGCTGTCACCATATTATTACAGGCTTCCCAGGCTTCCTTCAACACAGGGTCAGTACTTGATTTTGTCAAAGCACCAGTGACAAAACCAAGTTTTCTCTTGGTTGCAAGAGAGATTTCCATGGACCTCTTCCATGGTCTATAGTCTACAGTCCCAGTGAGCTGTGGTTCTACTTTTAAAGTGTTAGGACCATCTGAAGGGTGAAGATACAGAGGGCTACTACATTCTATAGTAGTTTTGCTGTTGTCACCTCCAGCCATATTTTCTTTTTTTTTTTTTAGGTTTGTGAGCGAAAAGTTTTAAACTTTGAAGAACTACAGAAGTCTACAGATGCTTTTCTTCAATAGACATTCAAAGATACAAACTTTACACTATCTTGCAATGCACAAAGAAATAACTTTTAACAGATTCGTCACTTACCTCTCAGCTCTGATACCATGAAGAGAAGTTTAATGAGAGAGGATGAATGCTGCTGACAGTTAATGGCAATGGGCAAGATAGGATTTTTAGGTTTGTGGCCTTCAATGACGGCACAACCTTTTTGTGTATTATATTCTCCTGTGTTGTCTATTACAAGCAACCTAGTTCTCCTTATATATTGGAGAGAACAACTGAGGGAATCAATCCCTAGAAAGATTACATATAAAGACAAAACATGACTAGACACCTAAGCAATATAACATGTGCAGCTCACATGATGTAGTAAGATAGAATACTAATGCTTAGGCTCTTTACATATTTCAAATCTACAGGTGAGGCCGTCAGGCTTAGGAATGTTTATCACTCGAGTCGAGCCCGATCTCTTGCTAGCTCGGCTCGTGTTTATTTAAGTTTATTTGAACTCGAGGCGAGCTGGAAACTTGACGAGCCGAGCTGTAATCGAGTCGAACTTTGACCAAGCGTTGACCGAACCGTTATCAAGCTGTTCACAGACAAGCTTGAACTACTACTATCTTTAGTTTACTCAACTTCTTTATATTTCTTTTTTGAATATTTTTGTTTTTTTTTTGAGATTATTCTTTGATAATAAAATTGTTAATATATAAAAAAGTACTCGAGCCTGTTTCACGAGCTTTTCGAGCAGAGCCCGTCATAAATTAGTTCGGTTCGTTGAGGTGCCGAACCAAACTCGAACCCAAGTCGAGCCACATCTAGCCGAGCTTTGACAAAACTTTGATCAAGTGAAACCCGAACTGTTCACGAATACGGCAGGCTTATTATCACCCCTAGACAGGCCATATGAGCTTTAAAGTGACAAAAAATCGAACTTGTAACGAGATATGTCAAAATCGATAACCCTAAACTTGAAATTGGCTATTTACCTCGAAAATGTTCAAGTCTTAAAAAAATTTTGATGAGTAAGAGCCATCATTTGGACGAAATTGATATAAATAGAGGTTTATATGGTGAAATTGAAATAATGAAAGGGGAAAGAAGTTGCCTATGATAGTTATATCTCTAGCTAGACTTTCCTACTTCTATATAGTACACTATATTCTCTCTTATTTGACACTAGAATTTTTTGCACGCGATGCGTGCTTGAATTTTTTTTTTCGAAACAGCAACTCGATTTTCTTCGGCATAAGAGTCAAATTTTGAACATTTTAGAAAAAAAAATTATATATCATTGAAAATTTCAGAAAATGTCATTGCGAACATAATAATATTCTGAAAATGCGCGAATGTTGTTAATCTAATCATGACCTATTAAGTTATTAGCGTTTTAAATTTATTTTAGTTTTTTCACTCTTTTGTTTGGAGCTTCTCTTCTTATAAAAAATTATTAGATCGTAGTATTGTGTACTTATAAGCCCATAATCGAATCCCCGCAACCTGTATGATATATGGCACGAAATATTTTTTTTCTTGACTGTGGCTGTGGGAACTGGATATGGTAACATCTTTTTGAGGGAAAAAAAAGGAGGAATACAGTTTGCCAAAAATAGGCAGCTCTTAAATTTAGCAAAGTCAAAAATACAAACACTATTTTGTAATTTAGAAAGAGAAGGGGGCAAAATTGGCATTTCAAAAGAGGACATCATTGCTCCCCTCTTTCCTTATATAATAGAGATATATGATAGAGCATAGAAAATGTTCTACCAATATACAAAAGATTTGTCTTAGTTTTTAAACTATATAATAGGTTTTTAAGGCATATATAGAGTATTAATTTGGATTCTTGATGAAAGATCATGCAGCTAGTGATAGTTATTGATTGATGTTTCAAATTTTAACTTTTTATTCATAGTAATTAGGGTACATGGAGCATTTTTCTTGTTTCTAATTTAAGTAAAAATCATTTCAGTTTTCAAATTCAATTGTTTATGCACAATAAACTTTGTATAAACAAATTACATAAATTGGATGTGCGATAGAAATAGATTTGGCAACTAAGTTGGATTAGTTCGGATTCGTATTCGGATTTTTTAATTGTATAAACTCAATGATTCAGATTAATTGTATGCATCTGATGATTCAGATTGAGCTAGTTGCTTGTTACCTTGATGTTAGTATGGTTGTCAACAGGGCGGAGTTGAGGTCGACCTCCCCATCCTCATGGCAGGTCTACAATCCATCTCCATTCCCGCTCCGCCAAGTACAAGTCTAAAACCATCTTCGCCCCACCACCCATCACAATATCCACCCAATCTAATCCCTACCTTCCATGCCTCAACACCCGTCAAAACTCTACCTCAAACCCACCTCGCCTAAAACCCAACTTAATGCTCAATATAAAAATCATAAAATATATCATTCTACATAGAAACAAAAACATAAGGAAGAGGTCAATTAAATCTTCCACTTCGACAAATAAATCAACTTGAAAAAATTAACACATCCAACAACAAATCACTCCGACAAAATGTCAAATTTCTTCTTTTTTCTTCATAAAGAATTCATTTTTTAATTGCACATGTACAAAGCGAGGCGAGATGAAGCACGTGTACAACCTAAAATCATCGCTGCCCCATCACCTTTGGCAAGTACAATTTTTTTTCGACCCCCGCCCCACCACCAGCCAGACTTCAGGGCGAGGATGGGGTAGTTCTCCTATTTAACTCAACCCACTAACATTCCTAGACGTTAAATATCTTGGTAAATTATTTTCCTTCAGACATCTTTTATTTCTTGGAATACCAAGAAGCAAATCACAATGTCTCAGTCTTTTTCTCGAGTTAAGAATCAATACATGGCCTATGCTTGTGCTGAAGTTAAGTGGTTAAGATATTTTCTTTTTTTTCTTGGGGTATAGCCAACTTTTTCTTTTCTCTCGTTACAATCATATGATATTATTCATGTCTTTCATATACGCACCAAGCATATTGGAACTGATATTCCTTGTCCACAAGCTTCCTATTGCCGACGTCATTGCCACGGCTATCTCCTCACTAGTCTCCAACTTGTGGCCTTGTGTTCAGTAAAGTATAAGATGAAGCCCAATTGTCATTTCTATTGTCTAAACTGGGTGTTCGAGATTAGAGATGGCAATGGGTTCTTAATCCGACCTAGACCAGTCAGGATCCGATCCATTTATAAAGGTTTGGGTCTAGACTTTTTAGACCCAATGAGTGGGTCTGGGTCCCAAAGTCGGTTCTAGGTTCGAGTTCACATATGTCAGATCCGACCCGTAAATCCATTTAAATATTTTTATAAAAAAATTATCTAAACTCTAAGGTTTAATGAGTTATGATTTTGTGAACTTGTTAGTGTTGTGATTCCATCTAAGTCTTGTAACTTTTAAGTTGTAACATTTTAAGATTTTATGAGTTATTTTTTTAAAAAAATTAGATAATACTTTACCCACGAATACGAACCTTATATATATATATATATATATATATATATATATATATATATATATATATATATATATATATATATATATATCTTACGACTAAACAATTTAATTACATATATTGAAAAACGTGATGAAAACTAAAATTTAAAAAGGACCCGTAAACCCATTAGACCCAACGAATCTAGTTCTGGATCTGAAACATCTAGATCCAAGGGGTCTGAGCTGTAAAAAAAATAAACGGATTTGGATCTAGATCCAAGTGGATCCGACCCATTCGAGATCTTTACATAAAGTTTTCGTATGATAAAAGTTTGTTTCCTATCTTATTAGTGTTACCTCAACAGATAAGTAGATGTTCTATAATTTAGCAGCAGTAGTAGCGCTGTAAATATCTGACGTTTTTGCTTGGAGTGAATAACCATAATTTTGTGACTTCCTCCATAATTTAGCAACAACCATTGCAATGATGGCATGGCAAGATAGTGGCACCATCTACCTTTCGTCCCCCATATGAGCAAATATATGATATGGCGGATGTTTATTCTTAATTTCTTCCGTATATACCTCTTTTAGATAATAGATAATATCCCTATGAAGTTGAAATCTTGAATTCTTTTTGTATACCGACATCATCGGCCACATAAAAAAATGTGATTAGAATAAGATTGAATACGATTTTTGGCCATAAATACAAAGTTCAATCTGAAATGGCAAGGACAGCCGATGTCTTAGCTGGGAGAGAGAGACACATGACACATGCAGTCCGAAAGTTTAGTCGGCCACGTCTCAGTAGATTGAGCAAAATCACTGACCCACCTTAATACTTAAAAGCGACCTTTTGAACTTCATCAGGACGCACAAACATATGTAATAGCCTAATAGGTTGATGCAAAATCCCAATCATACAATCTTTGTAAGCTCCACATTGATTTTCATTTTTTAAAATTACGTTTTATATCGTTACACATTGAGAAAACTATATTCACCTCTGATGTAATATAACACATGATATATAGATCTCATCTAGTTTAGTTGAAAAAGTTTTATAAAATAATAACCAAGACTTGGATCGAATTCCGTCTATACTATTGCGCTTAGCGCTTCGCTTATTTACATCAAAAAAAAAAAAGTACCACATGAGATAACTGTCATTACGCTCATATTGTGTTCAACTTTTTTATTAAGTAATTATTTTTATTAAACATAACTTATTATTTACTTAATTGCATAGATATTTAATTGAACTAAAATTTGTCACTCATTCTTTAACTCAGGCTATATTCTCCTTAACTTATCTTATTTTTATGAACTTATTTTGCTGAACTTAACTTATCTTTGCTAACTTAACTTTATTCTTGCTAAACTAACTTATATTTCTCTACTTATTGTGAATTGTTGAACTTATTCTTTTATTAACTTAACTTAATTTTGCTGGACTTATTTTTATTGAACTTATTATTTGAGAGGCTTATTAGGCTCAACTTATTTATATTGTTTAGCTTATTTTCTTTTCCCTAACTTAAATTGAAGTATATATTTGCGCAATTTAACTCACATTTACCCAACTAAACTGATTTTGCTATGATTCAGTAATTATTTTTATTCAATTCTCTATAGCTTTGTGCGGTTACACACTACTTATGGCCTATTCTCCCCAACTTATATTCAGTTTCGTACTTAACGGAAATTTACGAAAATAATTTACGAAAATATGAAGACAAAGCAACACCTCAATCACTAAATAATTTACGAAATCGTAATTAGTTCCGTACTTAACGGAAATTTTCACCGCTTATCCTTAATCAAGTAACTTTCCATACTTCCAAAGTTCTTTTTTTTTTTTTTTTTTTTTTTTTTTTTTTTTTGACAACGGGGAAAACGTACAAAACAAACAAGCAAACAAAGCAGCTCAAGAAACAAAGATAGGGACTCCCATTTCCTTACACCTCTTGGCGAGATTGTGGGCCGGAGCCACCTCATCACGGGTGACCTTCATGACCCAAGAGATTGGAGTCCGTGTAGATGATGATGTTGCCCGCCGAAGTCGACACCGCCCATTGGATAGCCAAAAAGCATGCCATGGCCTCAGTTTGCACCGCAGACGTCGATCTGAACATGTGCGCTTGGCGCGCAGTCGAAACATGAGAATGGAGCTCGGCCACCCAGGCCGCCACAGCACGATGTGTGATCTTGTCCCAAGCCCCATCAATCCGAATTATAAGGGGGGCATAGCTTAAAGTGAGCGAGCCAAAGTGAGCATAATTGAAACCCGGCGGGGGCCCACAACCAATGTCGGGAGACAGGGTACTTAAGTCAAGAGTTGTGAAAACCATATGCTGCTTTTGACCAGTGTCAAGATGACTTTGGAAAGCTTCCTTGCTTGCCCTTATGTGTCTGAAAATTTGACCATTTCTAGTGAGCCAGATGGCCCATAAAGTTCCCACAAACTTGGGGAGCAACGGCCCCGCAAGGCCTTCCGAGCTGTGGAGCCGTAGGATTTGGACCTCCAGCCACGGCGAGACCGAATCTCCCTGGTTGGGCGCAGGGGGAGTTAAAGGCGTATAAGAGGTCCAAGCTTCCATAGCTAGCGGGCACGTCAAAAACATGTGGCAAGTAGTCTCAACATCCTCAAGGCAGATGGGGCAGGCTGAGGAGGTCCCAATGCCTCGTCGAACCAGATTAGCTCCAGTCGCCAAACTATTATGGTGTAATTTCCAAAGGAAAAATTTCCACTTTGGCATGATGTTCAAGCTCCAGAGGATACGAAAAAACCGCTCCTGCTGAGTGCTCGTCATGCTACAAATATCATTTTGCTGGTGTTGCAAAGCTTGATCGTAACCTGTTTTCGTGGTGTAGTTACCGGAAGCCGTATACGGCCAATACCTAGAGTCCTCAGGATTAGTGTACTTTGGAAGTTCAATTTCCAGAATGTCACGAGCACTGGTAGGGACGAAAAGCTGAAAAATTTTTCTCACATTCCAGTCCTTCGTTTGTGGGCACACAAGGTCGGCCACCTTGAGCGTAGCAACGGTCCTGAGGGGGATCTCATCACGGCAAACTGGCGGTTTCCCACAGACCCAATTATCAGAAACCACTTTGATGTTATTACCAGAACCGACTTTCCAAGGACAGTGTTGCATTAGAGTTTTGTAAGCAAAACGTAGACTGCGTTCTCCCCAGGAGACACTGGACTTGCTAGCATGCCAATGATCTGAGATAGAGCGCCCCCTAGCATAAATTTTTGACACGAGGATCTGCGGATTATGCATGATCCGCCAGGCTGACTTCATCAAAAGCGCTTCATTCATTGCCCTAACGTTACGGATCCCTAGCCCCCCCCTCCCCTTAGGGAGGTGAATGATGCTACGGCGACACCAGTGAATACCTTGGCCATATTGATTAGTCCAGAAGAAGCGAGCGAGCAGGCTATCAATCTTATTTGAAATGGCACCGGGAATACGGAAAATCGAGAGATGGTGCAGCAGGGACGCTATCAATATTGAGTTAATAATAATGACTTTAGTAGCTTGACTCAAAGAACGTTGCGTCCACTGCGACAGTTTTTTAGAGACCAGGTCGAGCAGGGGGGTGAAATGACGGATTCTAGAATCTTGGATATCCACTGAAGCCCCTAGATACACCCCTAGGGAGTGCTTCGAATCCATGCGAAGGATCGCTTTGAGAGATTGTTGGGTATCCATTGGCGTATTAGGGCTAAACTTGATAAATGATTTGTGCAGGTTCAGGATTTGGCCCGAGATGGAACAAAACCGATCGATCATGCTTTTGAGAGCTGTACATGCAGACTCAGTAGCTTTGAAAAAGAACAAAGAATCGTCAGCAAAAAATAGATGGGATATCATAGGACCTTGTCGTCGAAGCTTGATACCCTGAAATCTACGAAGATCCACTGCCAGCGATGTCATACGGGAGAAGATGTCCATACAGAAGAGGAACAGGTAAGGGGACAGAGGATCCCCTTGGCGTAACCCACATTGCGGGATAAAAGGTTTGGAGGCTGCCCCGTTGATGAGGATCCGATAAGACACCGTCGAAATACACTGATTGATTAAATGAATCCAAGGGGCAGGAAACCCATAGGCCTTAAGCACTTTTAAAATGAAAAGCCAACTTACTCGATCATAGGCCTTATTCATATCTAACTTTAGCGCGGCTAGGTAACGGGTTCCACTCCGTTGCTTGTTTATAATGTGAAGGGTTTCGTGGGACAGGAGTTTACTATCGTCCATTTTGCGCCCGGGGATGAACGCATTTTGATAGTCATCGATAAGCTTTGGCAGAAGAGGTTGCATGCGTTTAACCATGCATTTGGATATGCATTTGTAGATAACATTGCATAAACTGATGGGTCGTAGATGGTTCACCTCTTCCGGAGGATCCTGCTTAGGGATCAAGATTAACAACGATTGATTCCATTCTCTCAAGAGATACCCAGTTTCAAAGAAGCGCTTCACTGCCTGAATGAGAGTCGTTCCAATCGAGGACCAATAAAACTTAAAGAAGGAAGCCGGAAACCCATCCAGGCCGGGAGATTTACTATTATTGATGTCGAAGAGAGCTTCTTGAATTTCCAAATCAGAGACCGGAGCAACAAGCAGATCAGCCTCTATATTGGTAAGAGAGGGAAGGTTCAGCTGACGTAGGGTTTGATCAATATTCTCACACCGAGTAATATCATCCGGACTAGGCAGCGGGGTTGCCTGCAAAATGTCTTTAAAGTGATCCAAAACCAGATCCGCAATAGCTTTGGGATCATCAACCCATTCCCCATCCATATTCCGAATCATAAAGAGGTTATTTTTCCATTTCCGAGGTTTGATTCGCTGGAACAGAAGTGCTGAATGGCAATCCCCAAATCTGATTGTATTATCCTTTATGCGTTGTTGCCAGTAGGAATACGCAATGTTAGCTTCATTCATTAGATTCTTTCGGGAACCTAAGACCCGAACACCCTGGGCAATGGAGTCAATATGGGAACTTTGCGAAACAAGATCAGAAGTAATAGTATTCCAGTTAACGCCCCAAAACAATTTGCGATCCAAGCACCACACTTTCAGACGATCGCGAATAATAGAGAGTTTCCGGGTTAAGACATACATAGGCGACCCCACAATGTGGAGGACGAGGGCTTCTTGAACAATGTTGCGAACGGCCGAGAACGGAAGGCACCAAGCTTCCACTTGGTAAGGCCGAAACGAAGACGGGGAAGGGGGGGACGAACGTAACATGATTGGAGCATGGTCCGAAGAAGTAATCGGGAAATTATTGACAATGGTGGAGGGAAACTCAGCCAGCCAGGTCGGGGAAGCGTAAGCACGATCCAGTCTTTCCATAACCAAATCCTCACTTTCGCGGTTATTAGACCAAGTAAACCTTGGCCCTTGAAAAGGAATATCTTGTAGATCTAAGGAATGAATCCAGGAGTTAAAGTCTTCCCAACCCCGGATAAAAGGTGTGCCACCAATCTTGTCCTCATACGCACCCACTTGGTTAATGTCCCCGATAATAACGTAACTGGTGAAAGGTTGAAGTAGTAAAAACAATTCCTCCCACAGTAGTAAGCGACGGTCATGACGCGGTTCCCCATACAAGAACAAAATATGCCATTCATTGCCATTCATAGCCATAATTTTACAGAAAACATAGTTGGACGTAAGGCAAACAACATCCATGTCGAAGGGGCCCCAACAAAACACCGCTAAACCCCCTCGAGAACCTTGAGCATCTAAACCACAAACTGACCTAGGACTAGTAGAGACCATGATTTGTTTAACAGCATCTAAGCTACATTTTGTTTCTTGAACAAACAAAAAAGATGGACGATACTTAGAGACCAGCCAGCGCAGATAAGGGATTGTCGTGGTTTCGCTGGAATTCAAACCACGACAATTCCAAGAGATGATATTCATGGGTCCACCTGAGGCTGTTCTGGATCAGCCGATCCGTTGTGGGTTGAAACAACCATATCCTCTGCCTTCTCATCGACGAGGTCACTGAAGTGCCTGTTCGGATCCTGGGACGGCTGGTCGAGTGAATTGATCTGAAGTTTCTTTTTCTTTGCAGACCAGGAAGGAAGTGGACTCTCCGGGGACACACGAGCAGTCCTTTTTTCCAACTTGCCCAAGAACTCCTCAGGAACCACGCCTAAAGCTTCAGCCATAGTAATGTCAGTCATAGCCTTAGCACGAAACAAAGGTGGGGAAGAGTCCGACCAGAGGTTAAAACCACCCTTTGCCTCCCAGTCCTCAAGGCGGCGCTTTTTCCTCTTAATTCGAGCCTTCTGAACATCCGGATCTGGAATCAAATAACTCGCATGGGATTGAGACCTCTGCAGAGGGTGGTCCCTTCTCCGCTTACCACTGAACTCCTGGGCAGAAACTGGGTGCTCGATTGCCGGAGCAGAAGGAGGCTGACTAACAGGTGAGACCGGGCTATCTAAGGGTCCTGACCCCACTTGGTTGAATTGCAGTGGACTGGTAGGGGAGTAGAGCTCAGCCTGAGGGTCCCTAGGAGGCAGAAAGGGATCCAACGCTGGGTGGGGCGAAACCCTGAACCGTTCGTTGATGATGTTCTCGATATTCTGGAGCTCCCTAGGTTCTTCAGTATTTGGAGACGCAAACGGACCTGAGATGATCCTTTGGTGGGAACTCGGACTTTGGGCAGAAGGGCGACATTGATGGAGCCAGTTACTAGGCCCCGCTTCGTCCGGAGCCGGCGGGGCCCTTATCATCCAGCCTTGTTGTACTACATCTGTTAACGTACCTGTGCTCACATATGGACCAGAATGTATAGGGCGAAGACCCGAGTCAGAAATATTAAGAGTACCTGAATTTGGGCGGGGTCCTCTTTGCACGCCACACAGACGGACCAAAGCTTGGGCTGATCGCTGCGCCCAGTTACCAAGGCCCAAAGATCCAAAAACCCTTCTGTTCGGGTCTTTGTGAGGTGATTCCACTTGCGGTGAGGCTAGCTGATCATCCCAAGAGTTGGTAGCTTGAAGGGCTGGTTGATTGAGATCAAGAGGGGAAGTATCAGACTGCTCCGATAACACAACCGGATTGATGACACCCCTGGATGGGGGGTCCGGGCTGAAACGTTCACCTGGTTCAGTTTGATAGAGGAAACGTTCCCGCAGAGCAGCCACAGAAAGTTGATGTAAGGAGTCGTTGGAGAAGTCGGGAGGCGGGTTAGTGTGGTGTTGAGAGTTGTCATCCGAGTACCCTTGAAATGGTGGAGGTTGAAAAACTGGGGAAGCATCCTCGTATTCATCCGAAGAAGAAGACCAACCTGGGTTTGAGTGGGCATAGTACCAGGGGTATAGATACGGGTCATGTTCCGGGATAAGGGAGGAAGGGGTAGCATGCCTGAGATTCAACCGGTGATTTCTATAGATAAACCTATCATTGAGGCCCCTTATCATATTGGAATAGAGAGGGATACCGTCCTGGGATCGCAGAACTGCCATTCCATCGTCTTCAAATTCTCGCACTCTTCGTTGGATTAACCGATGCGCCTCATAGGCGGAGATGTTGCATCGACCTGTGTTATGTCCGACTCGCCCACACTCTTTACAGAAGCGGAAGATTCCCTCGTACCTGAAGTAGACCCAAGCCACCCTATTACCTTCCAAAGGGACGAAGCAACCTGGCACCAAAGGTTGAGTGAGATCCAGCACAACTCTCGCACGGAGGTAGGGGTCAAGTGGAAGGCCTGAGCCATAGTTATCAATGGCTTCCACATACCCTATATGGTTTAAAAGGCGAACGGTCCATGCTGATTCAAGGAATTTCCATGGAAGATCTTGAACGCGGACCCATACTTTCGCCATGTGGAATTGGATGGATGTGGGAACTTGGGAGTCGGATGATTCACGAAAAGTGATAGGTTTCCCATCTATAATGACGGTATGATAGTGGAGGATCGCATCTCTATCTAGAAGATTCTGACATTCTAGGATAAAGTACGGCCCTGTACGAAGCACACGAATGGGTTCACGTGTGTTCCAATGATTATTGACGATATTATAAACAAAACTAGATGTGGGTGGGGCTGTATCAAAGAAAACTCCAACCACAGCTCGGGACCAGTTTATGTAAGGAAGTGTAATATTCGTAGTTGGTTGTTGGATGAGGATTCCCATACGTTGTAGTCGAGGGTAATGTGGGGGAAGAGATGAATTGTGGGAATCTGAAGATGTTTGGTGAAATGGAGGCATCTTTAATGCTTTAAGAAGGTTGGTGAAAGTTAAAGGAGGATTTACTTAGGGATGGTATTAATGGTGGAGGTAAGGGGAGGTAAATAATTTATACCAGTTTAACCCCAGAAACTTAGAGTGGAAGAATTTTCATGCGAACTGAGTGTTTGCATGACTAACACTTGGCAGTAAGGGGAAGATCTACAGAGGAAATGGAGGGCGGCTGGACTGTTAGCTCTGATTGGGTGAGGGAGCGGCGCCGCAGGAGATAAATTTTAGGGTTTGTACTTCACTTTTCAGTGAGATATTTTTAGAGAGATTTTGGTTTTTCTCTCTCTAAGTTTTTTGTCTTCTATATTGTTCTTGGTTTACTTCCAAAGTTCTAATAAAAGATAAAACTTCATTCATACTACTATTAGAACTTCCTTAACGGCCCGTTTGGTAGTCGTTAATAAATTGCGGTAATGGGAATGAATTTTAAGTGTAATTTTATTAGAGAAGCACCCTTAAAATCTCTATGGGGAGGCATTTTTTCCCATGGACAAGCAATCTCACCCTTAAACTTGTGTTTTTGTCTCCAAGGAGAAGCAATTTTCATTACCACTCATTACCACCCTACAAGGTGGTATTGGATGGGAATGAAAATTCAAGAAGGAAAGTGAACACTTTAGGATAAATTAGTATTACCATGGTAATGGACAATGATATCTTTCACAAATTTACACACAAATTCATTCCCATTACCACCATTTATGACCAACTACCAAACGGGCCGTAAAAGTTATCCTTTACAAATGAAACCAAATGACCACTTAAGCATGTGACACAAACACATAATTTTAATTTTTACAGCCTACTGCCTATTATGAACAAAAGTTGGTAAAATTATTGTCTTCCACAAAAATCTATTAAACCTATAGGTGACAAAAAGAAGCTCTAAATTTTCTTTTCATTAACCAATCACCGTTGTACTTATAGTTGTCACATGATGTATTTGATCATGTTCATACCAATTTGTTCTAAAATAAAGTGCAATGAAGTAAAAGATATTGTACCTGTTGTTGTCAGGATGAATTGCAAGACCATGATAAAGATCCACAATACCATTAAAAAACCCCTCTCTGCAAAACTCCCTTTGAGATGATTCTTGGTTCAACTCGTTCACCATCCTATCAAATTGTTTTCCCCTTGAGGATTTCAGCCGTTCCCGCGGCGTCGCGACCGTATAATCCCTCTTGTGATTCGACGGCGATGTTGATCCTTCCACTTCTTCCCCTTCTTCCCTTCTAGTCGACATTGTTTTCCCAGATATCAACCGAACTAATTTTTTCGGCGTCATAATAACTAATACGTATATCCCAAAATAACGTCAATTGTGTTATAAGGGTGTCCTAACTTTTATTTGTAACTTTGAAAAAAAGCGCTAAATTTTGAAAAGAGGATAAAAACATAAATCTGACCTTGGATATAATTTTGTACCGCGAATATGATGAACAACTTTTCAAATTTTATTGGGTTATGGGTTTTAGCGAAAAGAGGGATTTGATAAGAGAGAGAGAAAAAAAAAAAAGAGATGGGTGGATTTGATTTGAGCTAAGGATTAATATAGAAGTATATGGTTTACAGCATTCGGGAAAATGATGCTTAAGGTTATCCTTTTCCTTTAAATAATGCACTTGCTATTGCTACCTGGCAGTATGCTTATGCTAAATGATGTTAATTTGAAGTATTAATTAGTCTTTCTTGCTAATTAGAGAGCCTTTCAGATTCATCAACAAAAAAAATATGATTTGTTTCATAATGAATCATAGACAGAGTACATTGATTAGCAAAAAAAAATAAAATTAGTCGTAGTACATTGATGTTTATGCTTGAGTTGTAAAAACTTGTTAAATTTTTTTAGAAAGCTAGCAGGTAAACTACTCGTTGACCCTTTTGAGTAATTTGCCATTATCTCAATTCTCATCCATTGGTTAGAAAAACACTTGTAAAGTTTATTTAGAAGTGTTTGATAGATGGAAGATTGCATATACATTTGAGAATTTTGACCCAAGGATTAACCGGTTAAATTATCTGATGTTGGTGTTTAGTAAATAAAATACTGAAAGAGTTGTTTAGACCCGAAACTCTAGTATTACATTGAAAAAGCTAATTGTTGGGAGGATTTGTTTGTAAGAGTGAATTGAGCGTTTTGAAATTAAAAGACAATTATACTAAAATGCAATCGACTATCCACCAACAAATCTATACAAGCATCTCATATAGTCAGATTTCGGCTAATGCAATCACTTAACACCTATCAGAAAACGTGTTAGGGCATGTTCTCCCCAACTTATTTTCAGTTCAGTTTAGTTCAGCTTCAATCAGTTCAGTTCAGTTCAGCTCCATTCTTTTATAACCATTTTGTTAAATATTATTATTATGTTGGTATAATTTATTTTACTAATTACTCTTATTATTATTATTATTATTATTATTATTATTATTATTATTATTATTATTATTTAAATATATATCATTACTATTAAGTATTATTGTTATTATTATCATTATTGTTTCTATATATTATTTTGTTTATTATAGCTTTACTCATTATTATTATTATTACTATTATTATTAGGAGGAACATGATTTAGGTCGAAGCACAAATAAACCCACGTTTTTTAGCCCATAAACCAATCAAATCGCGTCAAGACGGTTTATGATGTAATTTTTGCGGTCCAACGCAATCATTATTTTTATTACTAAATAATTTTATATTATTAAATCTAATTATTAAAATAGTAATATTAATTTACTTCTTAGATATTATTGTTATTATATATCATCATCAAGTATTAATATATTAATACAAATAATATAAAATAATTATTATTAATTATCATTACTATCATTAATTATTATTATTGTTAATTTATGATTATTAATATTATTTATTTATAACTATCATTTAAAAATATCCAAAATACTATTATTATTATTATTATTATTATTCATTATTATTACTTATCATTATAATTATTATTTAATATTCATATTATTATTGTTTAAAATATTATTTATATATTTATTACATTCATTTTATTTAAATTTAATTCAATTCAATTAATTCAATTCAATTCAATTCAATTCAATTCAATTCAATTCAATTCAGTTCAGTTCAGTTCAGTTCAGTTCAGTTCAGTTCAGTTCAGTTCAGTTCAGTTCAGCTCCGATAAGTTCAGTTCAGTTCAGCTGTTTTATGCCGAAGAGAACAGGCCCTTAGTCCAATTAAGTACGATATATAAATTATTTTACTGTTAAAAAATATACTACCTAAAATATATATTTGGAAAGTGATTCCATTCAATTTGCTTTAGAATGATAAAATTAGGTGAATCAAATTATAAATGGAGTAATTTACAGTTAAAATGATACTCCCTCCGTCCCATAATATAGTGCTTACATTCTTTTTTTTGGTGTCCCAAAATGTTGTGCCTATTTTCTTATTTGTCAATTTATTTGGACTAAATTATCCTTAATTTCTACACAAACTTTCCAAAATACCCTACTTTTCTCTCAAAACAAGTGAGTATGTGACCCCATTTATTGTTTTACACCATTCTAAGGAACATTTACTACCTTTTGATTTTATTTAAAGGAAAAAGAAAATAAATAACTAGTTTCAATACAAAAGTATCAAAAAAGCACTTTATTAAATATATTTTTTTGGAAATCCTACCACTCACTCCATTTTCCTTAATCCCTGTGAAAAATGAGAAGTAAGCACTATATTATGGGACGGAGGGAGTACTAGCTAGCTAGTTAGTTCAACGAGCTTTTCTCAGTTCATAATGAATATTTTTTGTTTTTGTTTATAGCAACAAAATTAGTAGTATATAATTTTTAAAAAAAGTAGTATATCAACGTGAAAAAGGTTCTATATTGAATTACAAAAATATTATTGTATTTATATAGCTAAAAAAATGTTACTTATATGTTGGTTTTTATATTACGTTTTTTAGAGTGAAGGATAGCTTAATGGTTAGAGTTTCCCTCCTGATTTCAAGAGGATCTAGGATCGATTCTCATCCTTGACAAGTTGGGATCCCTTTTATACCCTCTACCTTGTCAAGGTTTCTCCTTACCTTAATTTTTTTTAAAAAAATATACTTGCTTTTTAAAATAATCTACTACACGTTTATGTTAGAAGTGTGATCAAACAAGGGAACCAGATATACCAGTCCAAGGTACGGAAACCACACTTTCCTATTAGTTTAATTTTGCCCCTCTATGATCACCGGGTTAACACGAAATAACTAATGATATACAAAAGAGAAAACAATTCACAAGATGATCTTCTATGTGAATCAACAAGAACTTTGAGTTTGTAGTTTGTGAAGAACACTAGAGAGAAAATAGTAAAGTTTCTCTAAAGCAAAGCAAGTGGTTTTTGGAATATCACAACTGATTTTTCTCTTTCACACCTCATAAGAATGACAAAGATCATATATAAATATCACCTTCATAGATTACAGTTTGCCTTAATCCCCCTTTAATCCTCTAATTAAGAATCTCAATCGTCCAATACAACGGTTATAAATCGTTCACGCAAAGTTTCATGTTCCAAAACAGAACTCACGTCGCAACCCGCGATACAGATCGCGAGTCGCAACAAAGCACTGGTCGCAACCTACGACAGGTGCCGCGACCAATGACAAACCTCCTGTTTTGCTTGATTGTTTCACGTGATTTTGCGTATTCTAATCTTAACATACTAGACCTCCTCCTCTTCTAGTATAGGATCATATGAGCTTATAAAACCCATTACACTATAAATGTTCCAACAATCCTCCTCCCATTTATAGGGTAATGTTGAAAAGTTTTCAACTTGCTATAAATCACAAACAAGACATGCTCATGCATCATGGAAATATCTTACAGATTGAATTTCCATTTAGTAAAAGTAACTTTACAATAATTTGATCATAATGATAGACAAAGCTTTGAATCATATAACCAACAAATTATTGAAGTTACTAATACACAAACATAAACTAGGTTCTTAAACCTCCGACACCTATGAAGCCTTGGTGTCCATATCCATTCATAAGCTTCCAAGTCAAGCCTTAGACTTGTGAAGCGGCCAAACTTCTAGCTTAATAGGTAAATCTTTCGAACATGCTCCTACAATTGAGCACTTATCAAAGATTTATTAAGAATAAATTCAACCTCTTTACATTGTAGCAACAAGCACTAACCTGGGATGTAAAACAAGTGCTCCCAACCTCTAGAAAGTACTATCCTCTTTGAATTTGAGATCTAACGTTGTATTAGACATCAAATAGAGTTTTCCTTCACCATAGGTTATTCAATAGGCTTAAGACCCATCCCTTTGTTCATTTTGTTCACTAGTTCCCTTGACAACGGTTTTGTAAACGTATCCGCCAAGTTCAAACTAGAGAACAAAATTAATATTATACAACTATTCCTTATCATTTCCCGCACATAGCTATGTCTAACTCCAATGTGCCTTGACTTGCCATTTAGACTTCACTATATGCTTTAGCTATGGTTGATGCACTATCACAATGGATAGCAAGAGGTGACATAGGTTTTTACCCATAAGTCCACCTCACTCAACACATTCCTTAGCCATTCCGCTTCTTGGCAGCAACAAGAGCCAATGAATTCCGATGCCATAGTGGAATCCGTTATACATGTTTGCTTCTTGGATGCCCATGAAATGGCACCTCCTCCAAGAAGAAACACCCAACCACTAGTGGATGAATAATCTTCCTTATTCGAAATCCAACTAGCATCCGAGTAACCTTCTAAGATAGAAGGTTCCTTTGTATGTATTAGACATAATCCAAGGTCTTATTCAAGTACCTTAACACTCTTCTCAATGCTTGCCAATGCAACATACTAGGATTACTAGTATACCTACTGAGCTTGCCAATAGCAAAGCTATATCCGGCCGAGTGCTAGTCATAGCATACATCAAGCTTCCTTAAGCTTGCATACTCCAATTGTGAAATTGGAGTACCACTACTCGGAACCAAGTGAATACTAGGATCCATAGGAGTAGCAAAATGAGTCGAATTTGACTCATTATACCTCTTGACCACTTTCTCAATATAATGAGATTGTGATAAAGAAAACGACCCTTTCCTCTTATTATTCTAATGCCTAGAATAACATCCGCTTCACCCAACTCTTTCATGGAGAAGCTAGAAGAGAGAAAAACTTTGGTCTTTTCCACTTGTTCCAAATCAGTCCCAAAAATAAGCATATCATCAACATATAAGCAAATTATAACTCCTTTACCGTTATTATCAAATTTGCTATATACACACTTATCGGACTGATTTATTTTGAACCCACTAGACAACAAACCTCATCAAATTTTTGATGCCATTGCTTAGGTGCTTGTTTAAGACCATACAAAGATCTAACTAATTTGCAAACTTTAGTTTCTTGACCTTTAACCACAAACCCTTCAGGTTGATTCATGTACACTTCCTCCTCCAATTCACCATTAAGAAAAGCAGTTTTTACATCCATTTGGTGAATTACTAGACCATGAATCGCAGCTAATGCTATCAATAGTCTAATAGTAGCTATTCTAGCTACTGGAGCATAAGTATCAAAGTAATCGATACCATATCTTTGCCTAAAACCTTGGACCACTAACCGGGCCTTATGTTTTAGTATGGTTCCATCGATTTTCTTTTTCCTTACAAAAATCCATTTACAACCTAGGGTTTTGCAACCGGGAGGTAAATTAGCTAAAATCCAAGTGTATTACCCATTATAGAATCCATTTCATCATTCACTGCCTCTTTCCAGAAAGCAGAATCATGAGACTTCATAGCCTCATCAAAGGCCTAGGATCCTCCTCCATATTGTAACAATATGAAATTTGAGTCGAAATTGACTCCCTTGACCCTTCAACTAAATATAGTTGAAAATCCGGTCCAAAAGATTTCTCTTTTCTAATTCTTTTACTTTTCCTAATTTCCGGTGTTGTAGTATCATGATCATTTTAATGTCATCTACAACATTGGAACTAGTACTAGGTATCATGTCCTTTGGTCTTGGAATCGATGAGAATCTAGTCTCATCAAATATTGCATCCCTTGACTCTATCACGGAGGAATAGAGACAAAGTCATTGGGCTCAATGACATAAAACCTATAGGCTTTGCTATGTACCGCATAGCCTATAAAAATGCAATCAATTCCTTTTTACCTAAAGTTTTCCTTTTAGGTTCCGTCAATTTGACAATTGCCCTACAACCCCATACCTTAAGGTAATTGAGATTAGGCTTTTTATTACACCAAAGTTCATAAGGGGTAGTCTTATTCCTTTTATTAGGAACTCGATTTAAAATATAACATGCAGTTAAAATTGCATCACCCCAAAAACCGTCATTAAGACCCGAATTAG
Source organism: Beta vulgaris subsp. vulgaris (assembly GCF_026745355.1). Taxonomy (NCBI): domain Eukaryota; kingdom Viridiplantae; phylum Streptophyta; class Magnoliopsida; order Caryophyllales; family Amaranthaceae; genus Beta; species Beta vulgaris. The sequence goes on from NC_079203.1 coordinate 13,757,795, forward strand.
AAAGCATGGTGTTAACCATTTCTTTTAGAACCCTATTTTTCCTTTCCGCTATACCATTACTTTGAGGTGAGTATGGGGCAATTGTTTCATGAATTACACCAATGGAACTAAAATAACTTGGATTATAATATTCACCACCCCTATCCGTTCGAAGTCTTTTAATTTTTGATTAAGTTGAGTTCCACTTGTTTAAAGGTCTTAAACTTTTCTAGTGCTTCATCTTTAGTAAATAATAAATATATGTAACAAAACCTTGAAAAATCATCAATAAAAGTTACAATATATTTTTATTTCCAAAGAAGGTGAACTATGAAAGTCACACAAGTCACTATGCACCAATTCAAGCAATACCGTTTGTCTAGTCACACTAGGATAAGGATTTTTTGTAATTTTATTTAGCAGCAAGTGTACACTTCTCTAACTTTAAATCAAAGGAGGTATAACCCATTTTAGACATGTCATATAATCTACGATAATTCAATGACATAAACGATTGTGCCATAGAGAAGAAACATCAAGCATGTAAATAGAACTAGTACCAATTTATTATCAATACTAAATTTAAACATTCCATTACAAAGAAACCTTGTCCAACAAAATACCACCCTTGGAATAATCAAATTATCCGACTCAAAAACAACTTTAAAACCATACTTATTCAAAGACCTCCGACACAAGATTCTTCCTAACTTCCGGTACATAACAACATCCCGGAGAGTTAAAGTCTTTCCCGAGGTTAACAACAATTCTACTTGGCCTATGCCTCTAGCCTTTACCGTAGAATCATTCCCCATATACAAGATTGGACCATCATCCAAATCTTTCAAAGACTTGGAAAGTCTTTTATTGCACACATGTCTAGAGGCTCCCGAATCTATCCACCAAGAATCATCAACCTGCACACACATAATTTCAGAAATCATCACAAAATCATTTCTTCAATTATATATATTTGTGCATTTTACCTTGGTTTTGAACAACACTAGGTTGTTCTTCTTTGTCTTCTTCTTGTTCTTAGAAGGACAATCCCTCTTCAGATGAGGTCCATTGCATACCGAACAAGTGAGGGTCTTCCTCTTCTTGTTTGCAAAATTGGTTTTAGAGTTGTTATTGTTGGATTTCTTGGTCCCACTAGACCCACCAACCTCTACCATATTCACTGTAGACTTAGGAATACTAGTAGTAGTATCCTTAACCCCATCTTGAGCCCGGATACCCTCTTCAATACGAAGATGGGTACCTAATTGCTCCATGAATATATCTTCCTTCCTATGTTTCAAGGAATATTTAGTTTCTTTCCAAGAATGTGGTAATTTATCAATGATTGAGGCAGCCGCAATCGCCTCATCCATCACCGTACCATGTGATCTTATTTGGTTCAAAATATGATGAACTTCATGAAATTGCTCTATGATAGGCCGATCATTAGTCATTTTAAATGAATTAAAATTGCTAACAAGAAATTTCTTACTTGAAGCATCTTCCGAAATATACTTGGCCTCAAGAGCATCCCAAATTTCCTTTTCACTCTCCACATTTTGGTAAAGATCGAACAAAGTGTCGGTTAGGGAGTTGAGGATGTCACCCAGGCAAATGTAATCATCATTCTCCCACTTTGTTCTCTTCCTTGTAGTCTCCACGGACTCTTCCTCTCCATATTTTAGGAATGGTGGCATGGGTGTTGAAAGAACTTACACCACATTCAAAGTTGTCACAAGAAGTGCATCTTCTTTTGTCATTTCCGATAACCCACCCCCTCAAACTTGTCCAACTTTGGAAGTTCATAGTCATGTCCTTGAGTGATTGAGCCATATCCGGAAAAAAATGGAAAATTAAACTAATAGATTGTTAGAAGTGTGATCAAACAAGGGACCCAGATATACCACTCCAAGGTACGAAAACTACGCTTTCCTATTAGTTTAATTTCTCCCCTCTAGGATCAACAGGTTAACACGAAATAACTAATGAGATACAATGGAGAAAACAATTCAAAAGATGATCTTCTATTAGAATTAACAAGAACTTTGAGTTTGTAGTTTGTGAAGAACACTAGAGAGAAAATAGCAAGGTTTCTCTCAAGCAAAGCAAGTGGTTTTTGGAATATCACAACTGTATTTTTTCTTCCATACCTCATAAGAATGACAAAGGTCATATATAAATATCACCTTCATAGATTAGAGTTTTTATTGCCTTAATCCCTCTTTAATCCTCTAATTAAGAACCTTTAATCCCCTGATCAAGAATCCCAATCGTCATTAGAAGGATAACGTACACAATACAATGATTATAAACTTTTGAGGCAAAATTTCACATTCCAAAACAGAACCCACGTCGTAACCCGCGATACAGATCGTGAGTCGCAACAAAACATTGGTCGCGACCCGCGACGGCCCACTGGTCGCGACGCGCGACGGGTGTCACGATCAGCGACGAACCTGTTGTTTTGCTTGATTGTTTCACGTGATTTTACATATTCTAATCTTAAAATACTAGACCTCCTCCTCTTCTAGTATAGGATCATATGAGCTTATAAAACTATAAATGTTTCAACACTTTATAGCATCTTTGAGCTGCACATTTTTCCTAGCTTAGGAGTTCAAGTTAATCAAATATGTTGAAGAAAGGAAGTAGCTAGAATATATTTATATAAAAAAAACTTCTTTTTTTAGTTATAACAATGTTAATTTATATTTGTACTATCGATAAATTTTACTTTGGTCATGATTGACGACTTCTCTTTTGTTTGCGGAAAAGAAGTTATAAGACCTCGCATAAGTCAATCCCTATGTCGAAAGCGTGCCAATCCCTATGTTGTGCGGAGCTGAGCATCTTCTATTCGCTAGGATAAAGCTTTTCCTCTGCAGGGGCTTGGTGTTGTAAACCCTTTACAGGCGGTCGTTTGTCGTCATAAAGTAGTATTTGCGAAGTTTTTTAGAAGAGGGGTAGTCTTGTGCGTAAACATAGCAAATATGTTCTAACCCGCCCAAATTTACTAAGAAGAATTGAACCTGACAGACACATCTTTTTACCTTTTTGGGGAGGGTACTCTGAGTAGTGGGTACCTTGTAGGACCTCGACTCGCCTACTCGGGTCTTGTATGAATATGCAGGAAGGGGTGCTCCTAGGTGTGTGTAGGAGTTGTGTTTGTTCGCGAGAATGGATTCCTCGTCAAGTCAGTTTGGAGGGTGTGGACACACTTCTGCGAATTGTGGTTTAGCTTAACAAGTAAAGGCCCCTATAGGGTGAGGGATGGTTAAGAAAATACGTACATCCAAAGTCCCCTAGTGGACTTTGATCCCACAATCTAAAAATTATAAGATACCGATTTTTACCATTCGATCAAGCCTTAGTTAGCCATATTTGGTCAAGTATATAAAGGAAATATTATATTTACATGTTTGATTTCCACTATAGTATATAACTAAAGATATTTATGATCAAAGTGATGCATGTGTCAACATAGAAGTAAAAATCTATCTCCATTCTTTTAATGGTTGCAGTAACTATAGACACACATACTAAGGTAAGGATGAGGAAATTAGTATTTTGTGGAGTAGTAAGGAAAATATAGAAGAGGGGGTAGCGATGTGTTGATAGACCAAGGGTAGATAATGACATTTTTCTCTCAGAAAAAATAGGGAAAGGTGAGATAAATTGCAGTAGATTGGAATAAAATAATAACAACGCATAACTAAAAGTAAAAAATATTAAAAGGATAATAAAAAATAGCAGAAGGATTATAACAAAGTTCAGGTGAAGACATTTTTATATGACGATATGAAAACAATGAAATATTAATCCATTTTAGTGAATTATAGTCCTATTTCAACATTCCATAAGAATAACGTTCTAACTTGAAGTGAATCTTTTTAGAAGAACGGCTTCACAAGGAAATTTCACCCAAGAAAGATTACATGTTGATTAAAAAGGATTACTACTTATTAGTTTCTCATGTTCTCATATAAGAATAACTAGTTTTAAGACTCGTGTATAATGCAAGGGAGTATTTATTATTTTATTAGATATTTAAAGGAAGTCATATAATCACATTGATTTAACTTCCCGTATTACACAAAATCATAAAATCATAAAGTAAAAATGGTGATGAACAAAAATTACAAATGAAATTTTTAAATCAATTTATATGTTTGCAAACACTTCATTGTAAACTACATTTATTGTATTTGTACGCGAATCATACTCTTTAACAAACGGGGGGATCTTGGGACCTTTTTTACTCGTAACTTTGGAAACGACAGCATAAAATTTTCCATGGCTGAAAACTGGTCTCAAGAGATACATGCCTGCATGAGACAAAGATTGTCCTTGACTTTTATTTATATTCATAGCAAAACAAACCATTAAAGGAAATTGTCGTTTCTGGAATCCAATAGGAAACTTAGTGGATTCAGATGGGGTTAGTGTCATTCTTGGGATGAATACTTTTTCTCCAACATTGCTTCTGGAAATAAAAGTAGCTTCAATAACAAGGTTGCCTAAATGATTGACAACTACCCTCGTGCCATTTCATAATCCAACTGTTTGATCAATATTCCATAGAAGCATAACTCGCGCACAACCTTTAATCGTGTGCTACGAGAAATTCAGTGGAGTATATTTCATGTACTCCAAAATTATCTTCTTATTTGCTTATAGCATCTGAACTCAAATAGACTTTTTCTTGTCCGTGAATAATGGTAGATAAAACATGATCATTGACTATTTCCACTATCTCATTTGTTGGTGCCAAAATAGCTCTTTGTTGGAAGTATTTAACTTCCTAAATATGATCTTGTAGGTCTGGGTATGTCCTATCAACAATTGTTGAAATTGGATATGTCTAAGGATCTAGAAGGATATCTTTTTCAACCTCAATTATGGCTTCACCATCAGTAGGACCCCCAACTTTTTCATCTCCTACGCTTAGTATCCAATATGAGAAATATCGTAATTCATCAACAATAGATTTCGAAGAACCTACTTGTAGTCTCATATTGCGATTAAGTCTTAGGACATTACATGAATCCCACAAGTAAGATGAATTAATGGATTACAAACTCGAAAATTATTCCATAATAGTCCCATATTCAAAACAAGTCAAACCTTGACCCCAATGGTCAAAAAAGTCAAACCTATAATTCAAAATAACTTTATTAAGAAAGTTCTCGTGCACTAAAACTCTCATCCGGATGCTTATGATTTCCATGCACATTAAGAACTTGTACCTGAAATTTCTCCTCTACCTCTGCTTACCAAATGGGTCATTATAGGGTCGTTGAGGAAAAACAACAGCCAAAAGAAAACGAAGAAACACATACATCAACAACGCTAAGTACATAACACTATTAAACTAATGTGAATAATAATGCATACAATCCTCAAACAACTTCGGCTTGCTCTTCTTATGACTCTACATGCGATAAGCACATAACTGAACTTATTAAATACTTTATTTTGATATTATTTGGCAATGAACGGGCACCGTCCTCCTCTTGGAGTCATACGGGCTACTAATCCTTGTGTAAGAGATTGCATACCTCTTACTGTAAGAGATTCCACACCCCTTACTAAAGTTCCATGAACTTTTAAATAACTTGACTCGAGAATTCTACGCTTATTAGTAATGAAAGAGGGTGAGAGTGAGCCTCTAGACTCAACATCTCAGAGATAAGGAATACGAGTGACACCTAGTCCACTCGAAGATCTTGATAATTGGAATTCCATAAACTTGCTCGATAAAATAAAAGCATTAGCATCGTCATGCTAAGCTATATGCAGGAGTGTAGTTCCACATTAACTCCCCCCTTATGTTCAATACTCATGGGGGATCCATCCCAAGAGTTTTATTGTCAAAGCCTAATAAGTGAGACACAATCACAATAATAATACATCTAGCAAATAAATTAATTTCTTATCTTTCTTTAACAAGTGAATGCAACAAACACCATACATAACTCAATTTTAAATCCTTTGAGACCTTGCTCATCTTGTTACTTTAATGACTCCTTGAGTCCTTTCTTAGTTTCTTAAGGATCCATGATCCAATCAATTGAGTCCTTGCTCAATGACTCAACTACTTGTGAGACGTTAGTAGAATAATTGCTATTTGCTGCGGTAATATTGCTGCGGTTTTCCCCATACGCAGCAATATATCACGTAAAAAGAAAAGGAAAATATAAAAATAAATATATTGTTGCGGTTTCGGTCTAAAATCGCAGCAATATAGTGTCATCAAGAAAATTTCTAAAAAAAAGTTGACTATTTGACCAAACATATTGCTGCTGTTTTTAACAAAAACCGCAGCAATATATTAAAATAATATTAAAAAGTAATATTTTAATATATTGCTGCGGTTCTTGACAAAAACCACAGCAATATCATTAAAAAATATATATAAAGGCGTGACAAGGCGTGTGACTTAGAGTTTATTCCTCGCGCCTCTCACAACCCTCCTCTTTCTCTCACCCTTCAGATCTCACGCACGCCTCTCACCCCTCTCACCCTTCAAACCTCACGCCTCTCACTGCTCTTTCCTCTCACTAGTCACTCCTTCTCTTTCCTCTCACTCCTCTCACTTCTCTCATCACCATCGCATATCATTCAGATCTTCGAGCACTTTCGCTGGAGGCTGTAGCAGTTCCTCGACCATCGGCTGTAGCGTGTCCTCTTTCCTTGGTGATTCCGGTTCGTTGGTGATTTCGTCGAGACTTGAGTCCAACAGCCTAAGCACATTAGCACGTTCCCACGCGTGAACGGAGCGACGCGATCTTCGTCGTCCACCTTCGAATGGAGCGACGCGATGAAGCCTCGACTCCGCCGTTCGATCCAGATTGTTCGTCGATCTGAATTTCAGTGGTGATGTTTTTATTTCTTGATCTGAATTCCAATGGTGATGTTCGTCGATCTGAATTCCAGATTGTCCTCGACGCGATCTTGTTTGTTTTTTTTTTCGTTTTTAGATCTGAATTTCTTTTCTTTTTTCTCCTCCTTTACTGTAATGAAATTATCAGTGTTGATGTTTTTATTTATTTTTTTCGATTTTTAGATTTTTGTTTGTAATATATTTTCTGCTTTTTTGTTTAATTTTGTAATTATAATTTCATTACAGTGAAAATTTAATATATTTTATGCTTTTTAGTCTATACTAATATATTAAAAGGCGTGTGTAAACCAAAAACGGTGACACGTGGCGCTCTCCCTTAGGGAGTTTCAGTTCATGTAATCCATGTACAATAAAAAAATTAGAAATTGCATAGTATAGGTTTTGATCCCGTGACCTCAAGTTCATGAACTAAAGTTTTAACCACTAGACCAAGTTGTATTTAGTGGTATCATATTAAAGTACAATATTAATAAATGATATTTTTCTTACCCGGGGAATAGCCCGGGCCTAATAATAACTAGTTTCTTTTTATATTGGGTGTTTATAACATTGTTATAGCTAATATAACATATTATAATAATGTTACTCTAACCACAAAAAATTTAGGGCTTGAAAAAAAATTTTAAAATTTTTTTTTTACCTGCCTGCGCCTATTGTTGCGGTTTTGGGCCAGAATCCGCAGCAATATTACGTGTCAATCAGATAATAAATATTAATATTGCTGCGGTTTGGCCTAAAAACCGCAGCAATATAATTAATACCTATTGCTAACCCCTTAATTGCTGCGCGCCGAAAATCGCAGCAATAGGCCACTTTTTAACCGCAGCAAATAGCATTTATTCTACTAGTGGTTGCTCAATAACTTTAAACTTGTGAGACCTTGCTCAATAAAATATAACTTCTAGTGAGACCTTGCTCAATAAAATATTCTCATGCAAGTCCTAGCTTTAAGAATAACTTTAAATAACTTCAATCATGCTGAAAAACAATAATCGCCAATCCTATGCTTTTGAATAACTCAAAAGCTTCATTCCTAATCTCCTTTCTAAGTTCTCAACATGTACTCAAATAATTATAAGGCATGAGCCTCTCCTTACTTCTCATGCACAATAAATAATCTTAAAAACCACTAAAGTCAAAGGTTAAAGTGTATGTACCTTGATAACACAGTACACAAAAATCAACAATTAAAAGCTTCAATTGCTTCTACTATGCTTGAAACCTACCAAGAACGAAGTATTATCAATTAATACTTATTAACAACAATTCAAGGCTACTAATAAATAAAATCAGCACATTAAAAATAATAACAAAGCTGATTTTTCCTCAAAAAAAGGCTTTAAAGCTATTTTGGGTCATAAAACTTGAAAATCTTTTCTAGTAAGAAAAGCCCAATGTAAACTAATGCTTAAAAGTTCATAAAAATTAATAATTTATTAACTTAAATACTACAGTAATTTAATTAGTAAATAATAATTAAAAGGATTTTTTTCTATATGTGTCGTTCGAAAACCACACAACGCAAAAACCTAACACCAACCGGCGGCCACCACGAGCACCACCTGCCACCACCACCGGCACGACAGTGGGCAGGGCAGCACTCGTCGTGCCAGCCGGCTGCCACCACTACCGGAACGACAGTGGGCCAGGCGGCACTTGACGGTCCCCAGCCGACGCTCCACCACCGCGGGTGGCCAAAAAACGAGAAAGAGAGAGCCCGAAAAAGGAGAAAAATAAATTTAAAACAGTTGAAGATTAAACCTTTTTGCTTCCCTTTGTTATTTGAATGATCCTCCTACAATTATCAAAAATAAAAACTAGATTAAAAGCTTGAATCTTTGAAGAAATTACTTGAAGTAAACTAGGGTTTGAGAGAGAAAAGAAGCCCTTCTTACTCCTTTTTGAAGAAAGTGGCTACTAGTATGATGGAGGAAACCCTAGTTCCTCCTTCTATAGTGGAAGAAGTAGTCTTTTTGGTTAAAAGACTACAACACCCTTACTAATAAAATTACCAAAATACATTTGATAATGAAATTGATTGTCAAAATAATCTTCTCACTAATATTACTAAAATACTTTCTTTTTTTTTGATGGAAAAACACCACACACCTATGCATTCATAGATAGCAAATCAGAGTTTACAATATCCCACACCTCGTGTGGAATCTCCTCTATCCATACTCTCATGTCCCTAAACTCCTTACTCAAATGGGCTAGCTTATGAGCCACTCTATTACCCTCCCTATGAACATGGTTAAAAGATAAAGATAAACAAAAGCTACCATGAAATAAAATATCCGATATAATAAAACCAAAATTTGTAGTTTCCTTCACGCCTTTCTTCAGATGCGTGATGAGCTTCAGACTATCACTTTCAAGCACTACCGTCCATAGTCCAGCTTCGACAGCCGTCTTCACAGCATGACGTGCCGCCAAAGCTTCCCCAATATCAGTGCTGCTCTCGCCATCATACATAGCACAGGTGGCTAACATCACCTCGCCCATTTCATCTCGGACAATCCCACCAAAATCTAACTTCCCATCTCCAAAAACGGCCACATCTGAATTAATTTTGAAAAGACCATGGTCCGGAGCTTTCCATGTACGTGGTCCACCACTATCGGAATTCTGCTGTGAACTCGGCTCCTCCATTGCAGCAACATACTCATGCACTAAATGCACAACTTTTCCCATCACTTCCACACTCCCCACCTTGCGGTTCTCAAACATCCACGCATTCCTTCGTAGCCAAATACCCCACATCAAACTCCACAATATGTCCCACCAGATATCTTCGTTTACATTTCGTGAAACCCTCGTGACCCATTCCATAATTGTACCCCCATAATCATCTGGTGACGTCAGCCTCAAGGGAGACAGACCCCACACCCGCTTCGCTTGTGTACAACTAATCAGCGCATGACTAGCCGTTTCATTGGTTTCCCCACACATGGGGCATCTACAATCTAGCTCCCAGCCTCGCTTCCGGAGATTGTCGCGCAGTGGGAGTCCTTGATGTAAGGCCTTCCAAGCAAAAATTCTTATCTTAGTGGGAAGGTTAGCTTGCCATAGCTTACACCACACTACATTATCAGTTTCCCTAGATGATGTTGCGCGTGCGCGTTTCCTTTCAGCCAGCTCCAAGAAATACGCACTCCTTACCGAAAATTCACCATTTTTTGAGTAATGCCATGTCCACTGATCTTCACATGGTTGCAACTGGATTGGGATCCTCAGAATCTCCTCAATTTCCCACCTCGTAAACCATCTTCTCAATTCTCCTTGGTTCCATTGCCCATTCAACATGATATCTGCCACTTTCCTTGGGGCCTCACTAGGTAGTATCCCAGTTAAAACACGAAAATTAGGTAAAGTGGGAATCCACGGATCAGCCCACACTTCAGTACTTTCACCATTCCCCACTACCTTGTGCACCCCCTCCCTAGTAATTTGCGTGCAGATAATATCGATTTCCACATGTAACTTGCTTGGGGACTCACCATCACTTCCATGAGAGTAGACTTTGGGAAATACTTGTTTTTCAGCACTTTCACCATCAAAGAGGTCATATATTTTAAAATCCTCCAAGCTTGTTTGGCTAACATAGCTTTGTTAAAAACTTCCAAATTTCTCATGCCCAGTCCTCCGTCTCTTTCCGACCCACAAATTTTCTCCCAATATACCCACGCCATCTTCCGTTCTTCATCTTTTTGCCCCAAAAAAAAATTCCGACACAGTTTTTCCACCTCATTTAGAATGCTCATCGGGATATTAAAACATTGCATTGCATAAGTAGGTATCGCCTGGCCGATAGCTTTGATAAGCACCTCCCTCCCTACTTGAGATAAAAAACCTTCCTTCCAACCTTTCAATTTTTTCTGAATCCATTCCTGAATACTCCGAAAAACCCACTTTTTAGACCCCTCCAACAAAAGTTGGAAGACCGAGATACTTGTCATGATTTTTTCATTGCCTTAAAAGTTAACTTCATCTGAAGAATTTCTTGCTTTTCTGGTGCGACATTTCGGCTAAATGACACTTCGGATTTTTCCATGTTCAGTTTTTGACCGGATGCAGTCTCATAAGTTGCCAGAATATCAAGGACTTTATCCACTTCATCCTCATTTGCCCTTGCGAATAATAAACTATCATCCGCAAAAAAGAAGTGTGATATCGCGTCCACTTTCTTTCCAATTTTCAACCCATGTATTTCTCTCTTTGCTTCAGCATCACGTAAGAGTGTAGAAAGACCTTCTGCACAAATAATAAATAAAAATGGGGACAAAGGATCCCCCTGGCGCAATCCTCTAGTAGGCAGAAATTTCCTGGAAGGCTGTCCATTCACCAAGATTGAGAAGGATGTAGAATGGACACATTTCATAATCAAGCTCACATAACAATCAGGGAAATCCCAATTTAATCATCATTTTCTCCAGAAAACACCATTCCACTCTATCATTAGCTTTGCTCATATCCAATTTAAGGCCCAGATATCCTTCTCTCCCTGTTTTCTTCTTGCGCATATAATGAAAACACTCATATGCTACTAGAATATTATCAGTGATTAATCTACCCGCACAAATCCACTCTGCGATTCATGAATGATAAGAGGGAGCACTCTTTTTAATCTATTTGCAAGGACCTTAGACACCAACTTATAAATTACATTGCATAAGCTAATGGGGCGATAATCAACAGGAGACTCACAAATTTTCTTTTTGGGGATTAACGCAATGTTGGTGTGATTAAAGGCCGTAACATCACCACCATTATTTAGAATATCAAGAATTGTGTGCTTAACATCTATGCCAACTACATTCCAGAATTTTCGGTGAAACAGCGCACACATGTCATCGGGTCCGGGAGCTTTGGTGGGATGCATTTGTTTTAGCGCCTCCTGGACTTCTGTCGTGACATAAGGCTCCGCAGGCATGGATTGTAGTTCCGGGGTTACCCTAGCGCACACCTTATCAATGACGGGCGCTGCATCAACTATGTCATTTGCCCGGAACAGCTCATCAAAATGCTGAACTAAAACTTCAGAAATTTCGTCCTCCTCGTAGAATTCATTCCCTGCCCCATCTCGAATTTTTCCAATAGAGTTTCGCTCCCTTCTTTGTTTTGTCTTTGCATGGAAAAATTTGGTGTTTTGGTCTCTACTCCTCAGCCAGTCTTGTCTACTCCTTTGCCTCCAATAAACTTCCTCTCTTCTCTTCAACTGGTCCATTCTAGCGTTAAACTCTTTCATATTATCAATGACATGATGTGTTTGTTCTTCACTCATGAGCGCACACATTTGGCTTTGGCAAGCCCTCATCTCTTTCGCAAATTCGCCAAAGTGGGCTTTGCTCCAATCCCACAGCTTGGCGGTTGTGCGAGCCATACAGCTTGCCATATCGTAACCCCCACCCCACGCTTCCTTAATCACTTCTCCACAACTACCATCACGAGTCCACATCTCTTCGAAGCGGAAATTCTTTTTTTTCCTCGTGCCATCTGTTTTCATAGTTCGAGTACGCACACTAATGAGAATGGGAAGGTGATTTGAGCGTCGCTTCTCCAAATGGGTGACAATGGAACCGGGGAAAAGTTCACGCCATGCCGCGTTAGTGAAGCATCTATCTAGCCTCTCTTAGATGTTTTCTTGCCACCCTGATTATTTGTCCAAGTGAAAGGGTGCCTCACATAATGCATATCATCCAGCTTGCAAAAGCCTATAGCTTCTCGAAAAATTGTTGCATCCTCAAATCGAAACTCATCCCCTCCTTGCTTTTCACACGACCATAACATCAAATTAAAGTCTCCCCCACAAAACACGGTTTCGTCTCCCTCCTGCATAGTGACATCAGAAACTCACCTGTCTTATATTTATTTCCTTCCTCCGGCCACCCACATATGCCTGTGAAGCGCCCTTCCTCCATATCAATGCTTGTTACTGTAACATCTATATGGTTTTTCGAGTACGTACTAACCGTCACACACCACTCATCCTGCCACAACAAAGCCAACCCTCCCTTTCTCTTGCGCCCTTCGCCTACACAATCCACTATGCATTTGAACTTTAACTTTCTCTTAATACTTTCCATTTCACCTTGTTTCAACTTGGTTTCCTGCAAAAAAAACCATTTTAGGGTGCTCATTAATTACCACACGCCTGAGTGCATTGGTTGCCTGAATGCTCCCGAAACCCCGACAATTCCACATGAGGATGTTATTCATGGACCACCGAGAGCCCAATTCGTGGGGCCCACCACTTCCTTTTCAGTTTTCTCATCACCTGCCAACATAAAAAAATCCTCCATTTCGTCTCTCTGCTTCTTTATCACCCCTCCTATAGTCTCCCTTTATCCTGTCTCATCATCTCTCTCTTTCCTCCTGATTCCCGCCGTCTTGCATTTCTTTGCTCCCACCCCTTCATTCTTTTTATGGTATCTTTTCCATGAACGTCCACTAATCTTCTATTGCATAACGAGATCACAACCATCAAAATTATCACAGGCATTTATTCCCTCTCCAACTTCAGCTTCTTGTAGAACCTGCTTTCTCCTCCCTCCTCAATTGCGAGGGTGCAACCCTCCTCTCCCCCTAGTTGGGCACCTCTACTCTCAACCATCGAACTACCGCCCTTAGTCCCTTGCCCCTCCGCCCGAGTTTTTGTTTGCTCCACCTGAATAGTTTCGGATATGTCGCAAGAGTGTAGGTGGTTAATCACTTCATCCACTTGTTTAAATGTAGCATGAACATCTATAGATTTTGGTTTAGTGATAAACAAAGGTTTTGCACACTTCATCTGCTTGTTCTTCCCCACATTGTCTTCATTCAGTATAGTTCGCTTCCATGGGGAGGCTTTCAGCCACCCTCCAAACTCCATAGCCTGATCCTCCTTGTCACGACACTCATGGCAATCTTTAACCCCATGCCCTAATCTCCCGTAGAAAAAGCAAAAGGGAGGTGGTTTTTCATATTTAACATCAAAATAGTCCTCCACCACACCCCCTCGCATCTTAACTTTGACATGCTTGGAGAGCAGTTTGCACACATCCACCTTAATTCTCATTCGAATAGACTTGTCAATACCCATTGCGCCCGAGTTATCCAGTTTGACAAATTGCCCCAATTTAATTTATTGCCTATGCCTTCAACATTCATCAAAGTAAATCTTCCTTTAAAGGAGAGATTGTACACCCTAACCCACATAGGTAATTCAAAAGGTTGCATATCTAAGGGTTTTTTGTTACCTTCTATATCACCAAAAAGAATGGCGTGGTTGTCAAAATGCCAAGGTTGTCCTTCCACAACCCTTTGTTTGTCTCTCCAATGGTGGAATTGGAAGACAAAGGTGTTGTCCCCAATACTACTAATGTCAACTCCATACTTCGTTGCCACACCGTTTTCATAATCGCCATAAAAGCATTGGCATTAATGTGTCTCTCCGTCCAGATTTTTCCGACGAGCTCTAATGCTACATGGGCCTCCTCCTCATCCTCCCCATCATCCACCCAAACCACCGCTTCCTCCACTGCCTCCTTCGAAGCAGATTTTTGTTTATTTCGCAACTCTTCTTCCGGTGCCCTAGTTCCCATGTCTAGGTTTGTGTGAATCTTTTTCGTCAAGTCTCCAGTCGCCCAATTTTCATTCATTGTCACTGATATGGTAACAACAATTTGCGTCAACTCGAGAAGACACCCCCTATTGAGGAACCACCAAGCACTTGCTCAGAACTACCCTCCCAAGGGAAAACCTAGAGGGAACATTGTTATTTAAGTAGTTGTAATTCTTGAACCAACTCAATAAGTTGAGTTGCTCGATGGTAATTGGATTTCATTACTAAAATACTTTGTAGCGTGTGGAATAAGATAAATAGACCCACCTGGCCCAATAACCAAAATCTTCATGGATGGTTAGAGGTCAACCTTGCTCTAAGTGAAATCCGTCATGGTAAAATCCCATGGAATGTCTTGTTCTCATTTACGATTTGGGAAATTTGGAAAAGAAGAAATAAATGGATTTTTAAAAAACAAAATGAAAATGAGGATATTTTTATAAAAGACTTGACTTGGTTTGCCCAAGAGTGGTTCTTTGCTCAACCCAACCCGCCAACTACCAAAAACCAAGAACCAATATCTCAAAGATGGCTTCCCCCTCCCTCTGGTCTGAAAAAAATCAATGTAGATGCATCGTATTTGCCGTTGAACTTTGCTACAGGTATAGGAGGTTTATGCAAAAATCACTCGGGAAGATGGAATAAAGGATTCACCGCAAAAACCTAATGCAGAAACTCGAAAGAAGCCAAAGTCCAAGCTATCCTCCACGGCCTTCAATGGGAGCGAGAAGAAGATTGGAAAAACTTCACCATAACGTCTGACTGCAAGCAAGCAGTGGACGAGATCAACTAGGCCTGTCAATCAGGTCGGGTTGGGTCGGGTTCGTGTTCGGGTCAAGTGAAAACGGGTTGAAACCCCCCCAACCTGAACCTGATCTGTTTTAATTTTCGGGTCAATATCTTCAACCCTAACCTGATCTGAAAATTATCGGGTCAACCTGACCTGATCTGTTTGACCTGAATTTTTTTAAACGGGTTGTAAATGGGTCAACCTGAACCTGTTTAACCCGGTTTTTTCAGGTTGACCCGACCCATATAACCTGATTTTTTTTTAAAAAACAATTGCATAGTTCATAATTGGCACTTGGCATTTGGGCCTTGAAATTTCATCAAAGTATTAGGCTATTAGCTAACCAAGTTTATACTTAGGCAATATCAAGTACTTCTACCAAGTTCTAGCTAACCAAAATTCATACTTGGCAATATTACAAACCAATTTAGCAAAGTTTTATAACATAAAACAACATTAATGTATCCTTAATGTTTTTACTTATACAACCACAAGTCCACAACTCAAACAAACATTGTTGAGGTTTCACAGCATTTGTAGGAGTCGAGTCAATCTTTCCTCTGCCTCTGATGAGAAAATAGGAAAAAAAACAGAACATTAATACTAATTGGTAGGAAAAATAGCATAAAAAAATTAAACAGAAAATAAATAACATTAAACTGGAAAAAGATAGAAAAATTAAACAGAAATAAATAACAGAACATTAAACAAAAAATTAAACAGAAAAAAAGCATAAGAAAATTAAAAAGAAAAGATAACAGAACATTAAACAGAGAATTAAACAAAAAAAAAACAGAAAATTAAACAAAAAAAAGAACATTAATACTAATTGGTATGAAAAATAGAAAATAATATAGAAAAATAACATGAAACAGAAAAATAGCATAAAAAACTTAAACAGAAAATAAATGACATGCAGAACATTAAATAGGAAAAAAATAGATTATTAAACAAAAAAATAGAAAATTAAACAAAAAAAACAGAATACTAAACAGAAATTAACATAGAAAAATAATGACAAAATACGAAAAAAAACAAAAGAATATGAAAATCACATAAATAACAGAAAATAAATGACAAAATACGAAAAAAAGGGTCAAAATACGAAAATCACATAAATAACAGAAAATAGCAAAAAAAAAACGAAAGAAAATAAATGAAAATAAGAAAATAAAGGACAAAATAATAAAAAAAATTGACAAAAGAAGAATACCTTGAAGAAGAGCAACGTAATTGCGACTTTTCAAGACGAAATTGAGAGACTTATTGCGACTTTGCGAGACGAAGAACATCAAATGTTGAAGAAGAGCATCGAAGAACACTGAGAGAGAGAGTAAAAGACCGAGAAATTTCACTATGAGAAAGAGAGGCGTTAGAAATTAGGGTTAGGAGAGAGGGAGAGAGGGAGAGAGAGAGAGAGACTGAGAGAGAGAGTGAGAGTTGAGAAAGAAAGTGGCTGGGAAAATATTTTAGGGTTAGGAGTTAGGAGACTAGGGAAATTTTTTGGGCTGGGAAATCTTTTGGGCTGCGCAAGTGGCAAACATCAATATTCTTTTTTTTAGTTCAATTCGGGTCAGGTGGGTCATTGTCAGGTCAGAAAATTCGACCTGAACCTGACCCATTTAACTTTCAGGTCGGGTTCAGGTCGACCCATTTAACTAAACAGGTTGAAAACCTCAACCCAAACCCGCTATTTTCAGGTCGGGTTCGGGTCGGGTTATCGGGTTGGGTCAGCTTTTGCCAGGCCTAAGATCAACGCGAAAGAGGAAATTAAAGACATTCTAACTCATATTAGAAAATGTTGCAGGATATTCCTAGAGCAGGATGGAGGAACTCTAGTGCATGAAAAGAGAGAAGCAAATGGGCCAGCAGACGAAATGACAAGAGTAGCTAGATCAGATTCTCGTAGACCTTTTGGCATTGAATGTATTTCCACCCCCCACCCGGCTTGTATTAAACTTATTAGTATCGACAGTTGTGCGGAACCGATCTCAGATGGCGATGCTAGCGGTATTGTAAACTTAAACAGGGCTTTGACCTGAACTTTTAATCTATTCTTCGTCGTTAAAGCCAAAAAAAAAAAGACTAAAATTCTTCTTCGTGAGAATACTCAAATACCCTTTTGGTAAAATTACCAAAAATACCCTTTTGCTCTTAAATACTAAAATTAAATAGCTTTAATAATTCAAAAATGATTAGACTATTTAATTAAATAACTTAAAAATTCTCGGGAAGATGAGAAAGTTCACCACTTGAGCCAATCTCAATTTCTCCAATGGCTCTCTCACTTGGTCATACATAACATATGATATGATATGGATACGAATACGGATACGGATACGGATACGGTGACATACCTCTTTACAGGAGTGCCCGTCTATGCTTTCGCGCCAGAATTATTCTCGTTTTGCTATCTCACCTCTCTGTCCTGCAGAATGAACCTCTACCTAACCCTAGCTCGAACTTCACTCTTATCTTCTCATTTTTTCCTTCTTCATCTACCTAAACTTTCTACTTTCCCTCTAATTTCCAATCTAGGATTCCACCAAAATTCTCGAAGAATTCGATGCATTCCAGAACTCTCAATTCCAGAATCTGCTGCAATTTCCGAACCATTAAACTTCGAATTTCCAGAAGAATCGGAAAAAGACACAGTAGAGGAATTACTTTCTCCGAAAAACAAGGATAAAGTTCCAAACCTAATGAAAATGGAGAGAAAATCAGTTTGTATGCCGGATAATCATGGCCGTTGGTTTCCTTACCTTGATAAATTTAGCGCTAATGGTGTTTACTTGAACAGTGGTGAAATATTGGAGGCTGTTAATCCTCTTATATTGGATGTGAGGAAAGTAAAATTCAGAAATGTGGTGAAGCATCGGAGTTATGGAGTTTGTCTTGTGGTTGAAGGATTGAGCGATTTCGGAAACGTTTCGGCTGCGTTGCGCTCGGCGGATGCGCTTGGCTTCCAATCTGTTCATGTTGTTTCTTGCGATAGCTCTAAAAGGTGGTGGAAACAGCACTTTTGAGGTGAAAGAGTCCTCTTTCTTTTGCCTCTTTTTTTTTTTGAAGTACATTTGCTTTGATTATTAGGTTCTGTTCTTTTTAGTTTGAACCTGTTTTTGATGACTAACTTGATCAAGCTGTATAATATGTTTATAATGTTGAGAATTAATTGCTTTTCTCTTAAGAAAATCTAGGAGTTAAGCTCCGATTAATAGTGTAGATTGATATAGACCAGACTTGCTTACAAGAGTATAAGAGATTAAGAGTAATTTGCCTCCATTAGCGGACATCAACGCGTCGAACTGTCGAGATAGGGTTGCTGCCCGAGTGCCCGTTGGAGCCTTTTTGAATAAGCTCAGAAAACAGATAAACTGTCTTTTGCCACCTCCTTTGTAGGGAAAAATTATCAGGTTGTTCTAGCCCACAATACTCATGAGAGAATAGTGAGAGTTAACTGTACTGGGCACACATTGAATTAGTTTAGGTGTTGTGATTGTTGTGTAATCTTTGCGTAACAAGTAGTGAGTTTTTTAGTTGAAGAGAGCATCTCAAGGATAATATATTGCATGTTCCGTCCAACAGTATCATATCCATATTGTATTATAGGTTTGTGAAGGTGTTGTGTTTTTAAGTATTTTGGGGCTTACTGTACTTAACATATGATGCTATGATTATTTCTTGGTTAATAGAAGCTTTGCTGATTTGACAATGCTTCATATCCCTCCACAGAGGGGTTAGGGGCGACCAATCGTATACTAAACTAAGAGGCTTTTCGTAGTTGGTAGTTGATTTGAATTGCTACGTTGTAGTAAGAAAGAAGCGCAATTGCGCAAATAGTTAACAAGCCATTTTGATTTTATCTATATTATCCAAACCCGAAGCACAAGATGTTCCAATTTTGGCTGTCTCTAAAATTTGATGTATGGTGATGGTACGGAGTTACTTGTTACAAACTAATCCTTGGATAGAATTGATCATTGATCCAACTGCCTCTTAATTTTTTTCTTGTCATTGTTATTAGATAGAATGGAATCGTCTTAATTTAAATAACATCAACAAAAAGGAATGCAAGTATATTCGTTAGTTCTGTGGTTGTGCTGTCAATTGAATGATACGTGCTGATGTGCTTCCCTAGCATTACTTTAATCTGAAATAAACATGGCAGTGCTATATATCAAGTCCCTTTATTCGTTCGTGACTTTTTTTTTGCCTTTTAATTAAGTCTTGCTTTCTGTTCTCAAATTGTCTTTAATTGGTTTACCTTATGTGCTCAGGTATAGAGATAATCGGCATGTCAGCATGGGTTCAGAAAAGTGGCTGGATATTGAGGTCTGGAACTCCACTCGAGAATGCTTTGATGTTCTGAAATCACGTGGATACAGGATAGCTTCTACTCATCTTGGAAAAAATACAGTAATAGTCGACCTTTTTGAAGATCTTATTCATCATTTAATTTCCAGAACTCTTCCCTTGTGCCTCTATGTTACTAGCCTTTATATGCACGCGATGCGTGCGTTAATTTTAAAATTGTTATTCTATTAGATACTCCATTCGTACTTGATTTATGATTAAACTTAAATGTGAAAAATTCAACAGTTAGATGAATTTAGATATATTAATTCGCTAATGTAAAAAAATAAAAAAAGGTTGTGAGTGATTGTTAACATTAATTTTTTGTAAATGAATATTGAACAGAAAGAACAAAAATAATGAGTTGGTTTAACAGAATTAAAGAGTATCAAAGGTAGTGAATGTTCAGACTTTTCATGCGCACGTTATCTATGCCATCTTTTTTATAAGGTATAAATATTTGTCCATTTAATTTTTGATTGAAGTATTTGATGCATATACCATTTTAAACTTGTTTTAAATGGCAAGTTGGAATGAGAATTTTTAAATGATTTGCTTTTGTAATTTTTTTAATTCCATTAATTAGATCATTAAGGATATTTTAGTCACTTCAAAAAAGGACACCACACCTCCTCCCTTGGCTTATATAATAGAGATTGTTGTCATGCTGTGCATAGTGTGGATACTCTTTAATTTATTTTTGCTCTAATGTAACTTTTTGTATTACATTCAGGTTTCTGTATATGATATGGATTGGTCATGCCCAACTGCCGTTGTTGTCGGGAACGAGAACAAGTAATTCTTCTTTGTATGCAAAATCTTCATGATAGGGATCATGTTTGTTATATTTTTTCTGCTTCATAAATCTCCTGAATGTACCTAAGTATGGTGTATTAACATGATACTTGTTCTCTTACCTGATATCTGATGTCAGTGATTGCTTTTTTGTCTAATTTCCACTGAGTAAAATTGGGTATCTGTAATGAGTGCATTCAGATTTGTGTGTTGTCGGAGGTACTTATCCTTCAGAACTGTCGGGGTACAAATGACATGAGTTCCCATTTACATTTATCTTGCTATAAATATGCATTCTATTACCTGCAATGTTTGTCATTCAGGGATCTTAGTCTCTGTATATTATGTTGCACTAATTATCTTCCATGATATAGCATAAATATTATAATTATCAAGTGATGGTTAAATGTTTAGTGCTTAGCAAAGGTCAAAAGCCTTTTCTGATGACCATATGTTTGTCATGGTAGTTGCCTATTGCGTGACATGACCTGATTACGAATTTCCCTGCAGCATATCGATTGCTTATAATTCTCCTCAGAAATGCAGAAAGCAATATCTACAAGAGGCTTAGAACATATGGAAAAGGATTGGAAACATCCTTTCCGTTTCCGAATGTTGTTTGCAATTTCAAATTTTCTCTCTTTAATTTACCTGAATGGGAACTCTCTTCGGTAAGAAATCCCGTTACTTGGGGGTAATCCAAAGTTAAGCCACCTACACCTGTGCCAGTGATATCATTGTGTTTATGAACTCAGAGTTCATCTCTCTCCTTCAAAAATCACAATCCTTTCTTCCTCTTGACTACTACTGTTGTCATATGCACTGTGCTTCTCCCTTCTCTACTCTTCACTACCCCATTTCTGTTTCCTATGGTGCAACAGATCATGGTTTTTTCAAATCTTGGATGTGGTCGCGATTGTTTTGCTGAACCAATTTGGCGGGCTATGCCTTGTTTGTTGTGGTCTTACACCTTTGACACGGTGAGCTAAAAAATCCTTACAATGGCGATTGCGATGCAGTGCAGCTGAGATTTGACTACCATGCCTCATATTAACAACAGTAACTTAATTGAAGGGGATGAAATCGAGTTCAGGTGGCATATTGGGAAGGTCGGGTGAGCAGGTTTGACTTCCCAAAAGATATTTAACCAGACTTTCACAAAGTAATGGTGTAGGCTTTATTTAATTCCTTTCGGCCCCTGTAATTGAATCCAATCCATTTTAGTAACCTTACTTGAACCGAAAATCTCAGAAATGCAGGCCTTCACAAAAGCAGTAAAGAGACCTTTTTTGTATCATCTATTCGGTTACACTAATAACTATTACACTGTGAAAAGAAATATGTATTGTACACATTCATCTCACTTGGTTTCTATTTTCTGTTCTCATTGGGGTTAGGCTTTCAAGCTCTTTCATTGTGAAAGACTGAAAGTTGTGTATTTCCAACTAGTATCCTCGACTATTTGGCAGTTACTTGATCTCCTTCCTACCCAGACACAAGGGTTGGAGCCATTCGATCAATGGTGATAAACTTGTGATAACTTATTAGAATCTATCATATGTTATTTGAACTACCTTTCGTTGTAAAATGAATGTAAAGCCCATCTTTCAACTATTGTGCTAAAGTTAATGGAACAAAACTGATGAAGTAGCAAATTGCCCCAAGGCTTTTATCAATCATGCAACTTACCCCTTAAGTTTATGGTGTAGTAAATGGGCGCCTACACTTGTACCAATTTTGCAATTAGACCACTCTATTTTCCACCCAAACTTTCACAAGAACGAAGATATGCAACATATTATATGTGAAATTTACATTTTGTTATCTGCATACATGTGGCCTCGCTACGTGGTTAAAGATCCTTCTTGTAGTTATTTTAAAGTCAAACATCATGATAGTCTAAGAATTCGGAGGAATCAAACGAGGGTCTCATTTTATCCTTACATGAGTATCAATTCATGCACACACCCAATTTTGATCAAAACAAGAGTAGTTTCTTTGTGGAAGTGTCCATAGTAATTAATTGTTGTTATATATTCATATCATTAACTACGTGTGTCATTAGTGGAATTGTGGAAACCAGGGAACTTGAACTGGGATATACCAATGGAGAGGAAGTTTTATGCAGTTGGAGGAGTAAATTTTTTTTCCCCCTTTCAATCTCACATTGAAGGCTGTAAAAGTTGTACTTAATTATGGATCTTTGTAAGAGATGTATAAACATATAACTGATTTAAATATACTTAGATAAAGAATTGTATCTCCCTCACCCCTAGAAACTGTATACTTCATTCTTTACTTGTGTCATCTGTCATCTTTGCAGCAAGATTTTAGTTGGAAAATTAGGTTGGGGATTAAGTGTGAAATTGGTACAAGTGTTGGGGCAAATTTGCTCCATTTTGATTTTAAAGGGGTAAGTTGCACAATTGACGAAAGTCCTCTGGCAGTTTACCACTTTGCCAAAAACTGAAACTTATCTCTTGACTTCTTGAGTATGCAATATATTTTAATTTTTTTGGTCATATTTCAAAAATTTT
Organism: Beta vulgaris subsp. vulgaris; assembly: GCF_026745355.1. NCBI lineage: Eukaryota > Viridiplantae > Streptophyta > Magnoliopsida > Caryophyllales > Amaranthaceae > Beta > Beta vulgaris. Next base: position 13,780,756 of record NC_079203.1, read on the forward strand.
GAGATACTCTGAGGCTATGTTTGGGGCTTTTAGGGGCAGCCTGTCCATTTATGGCTCAGATTATCAATAGCTAGGTATTCCGAGACTGCTGGATACTTGCGTGTCTGATGGATCTGTACTTGAAAATTCAGTTTTATTCGTGGCTACAGCAGATTTTTTTTAAGCTCATCGATTTGAAGTGTAGCTCGTGTCAACAATACTTTATCAAGTGAATGGGGGATATATTTCCAGGTTTCAGCTTAATGTTTAAGCAATAAAATGCTGCCCCTTATGTTTGTATGATGGTTTGAGTGTAATTCCTTGATGAGATGGGAAGACGTAAGAAGCAGCAAGAGATCATGCATCTGATGTTAGCAAATTACCATCAGCTTTTCAATTAGGAATTTGTAAATGGCTTGGGGACTATTATGAAAATAAGTATGCTGATATTATGTGCATTTTTGCAGGGGCATTAGTGAAGAAGCTCTAGAATTGTCGGACCTGCACTGCAGTATTCCTATGAATGGCATGGTTGATTCTTTTAATGTTTCAGTTGCTGCTGGGATACTGATGCATCATGCTGTTTGTGACAGAACATCACGTCTGGTGAGATGGCAATGCTTCAAATTTTAGATAGATGAGCTTATTAGGGTGTCCAACTTGAAACATGAAGCCTGTAATCACCTCTGCTTTTTGGTAACTGCTACTATGACAGTGCGCCTGATCCAATAGAATGGCATGGTCATTCATCCAGTTAATCTTGCTTTGTTTCTTACATTCAGACACATTACTTGAGAGATATAAGGCAAACTAATATTATTTGTTTGAAGGCAAGATGAAATTCCTTGCACAAGTTGGGGGAAATTAGGGAATCCCACTGTGGAAGGAGCAAGAATCAAATCCTTGTCACAAGGGTGGAAGGAGGGCCTCCAACCAACTAGGCCAACCATGATTCTTTAAAGCAAAACTAATATGCTGATGAGTCTTGATACTTTTTACAGTTAATGTATAGTCTTATTAAATTTTTTTCTTACTCCTTGTGAGCTTTGCGTAAATATTCAAAGAAGGTGCTCAATCTTGTAATCTTTTGTTGTGTTTGCATGGTGTCATCAATCATGTGATCGTGCCAAACACAAAAAAAGGACAAGAAGATTATCCTAGAGGATTTCCTTGTCAAATGGAGTCGTTAACTAGTTTACTTTTTCAAAAGCGTAGTTTGTAAATATGTTATAAGCTATCGAATATTGTCCTGACTTTTGTGTGTTGACAGTTCCTCGTCCTTCTTGACTATAGCAACTGCCCTGATCTTCTGCATGTAATTAGTTCTTTTGTTTTTAGTTTTTCTAACATGATATCCCTTTTGCAGGGTTCTCATGGTGATCTAACATCAGATGAAAGTCAAATACTACTAGCAGAATTTTTTCTGCGGCACAGCAAAAGTGCGATCAGCACTGCCTGCGAGTATGCCATCAGGAAGTCATCCAGCACCATGTCGAAGCTTTGATGCATTACCCTCTATAATAGACCTTACTTCATCCGTTTATACATGATGTGAAATTTGCAGCAGGCCTTCACAGTCTTGCTTTCCCTTCTGAGTTTTGGCATCAATTGCCTTCTGCAGAATTTACAAGAGTACGGGAAATCTGTGCTGCCAAGAGTTACTTTACAACTAGATAATATGAAAGCATGTCTTATGTTTTAACCTGTCTTATTTATTTATTTCTTATCTTGTAACTCAGGAGTCGTCACACGACTCAGCTCCGGTTTTGTTTTTCGGCCTCATGATTGTTCAGTTTTTCTTGAGTACTTCATCCGCCACTCATAGAAGGAACATAAGTTTGTGTTCTAAAGTTAAAAAAGATGATTGATATGTGCTCGCTGATAATATAGAATTTTTTTTTAAAAAAATAAGCGTGTTTTTGAAGATAAAACTGTTAAATGGAGTACTATTATCATATTACAAAAGAATTTAGATTAGGCAACATTATTGTTAAGACTCATAAAAAACCGCACAAAGAAATCAATAAGCACTTAGTCTAGCAAAGGCCCTTCATTAGGAATAGGAGTTGTAGATGCATGGATCATGGAGCATCTAAAATAAAGTTGGTAGCAAAACTTGTTAAGAGAACAAAGGACTTGAACTTTCACATTTTTAATCTTCAACGACTTAAACAACCCGGCAACCAACGTATGAAACTGCACTTTGGAATGGTGGAGCATAATTGTTGCAAGTAAGTTTCCTCCAAGCAACTTGAACATAATGGATTTGGTTATAAGCTCCTCTGGTAGAGAAAGTACTGCTTAGCATACCACAGTCTTGAGTACCATTTCCAGCACACCTTGTTTTCACATAATAGGAGTGAATTCATATGATCCACGTCCTATCCTTTTCCATCACAAAGTACCATAGGCCATAGCATCTTGCAATTAACAGCTTGATTCCACCTCAACATAAAAGTTGTGTACCATGCATGTTCCCACGCACATGCATTCTTACTTCTTAGGGAGACACATAGTTTCGAAGCAACTAATGCTATTTTTTCCTAGACAAACCACAACTTATTAAAGGACCCACTAGCTGCAAATTACCTTTAGCAGCTTCAGAGGGACCCACTAGTACGTTTGAAAGTTACTTGGAACAAATTTGATAAGCTCAATCCTACCTCCATATGTTAGAAACTCTACAGTTCAAAAATCAGTATTTTTGATAAACCTTCCAACAAAGGTTGACATTGAAGAACTGTGAGATATATTTGAAGGGCAAAGAACCCTTATTGAACTAAATATCAGCACTAATATTATCTTGCACCTCTAATTCTACACCATCAAAATAGACAACAATTCTGCTTAAGTTACCTTATAAGGCATGATGCCCTAGAAAATTGTTGAAAAGTTGAATATATTTCCTTAACAGACGTTATCTGCAAAACACATACGAGTAAGATTGAACATTTAATTTTGCATTTCAGATGATAATGGAACTTTTGGTTGTTTTTAGTTTGGCATAGATATATAGTGAGATACTCCATACATAGAACAAACAAGTAAGGAGATATGATTTCCTTACATCATACCTTTTTTTAGCCTTAAGATACTCAGACCTATCACATTTAATATTGAAGATATGAAAAACCGTAGTGATGCAAGTCATAATCCAATCAACAAAAGTGCAAGAAAAATCTAAAGACTTAAACAGATACTTAAAGAAAAGCCACTAAACTGAATCATATGCATTGTCATTTTTGGAGATTGGTTAACCATGCATGATTTTAACCTTTTACAAGCTCATGGCTAAGAATAATGATGCCAAAAATGATTCTTCCCTCAACCAAGGTATATTGGCTCTAATTCTCATTCATGCATCTGTGAATTTTTTTTAATACTTCATAGTTTTTTTTTTTTTTTTTTTTTTTTTGGGTATTGCTCATTTGTAAATTGTAATATTCTAGTTAAGTAAGAAAATTTCCAACATTTTGGTCAAGTTCTTCAAAGTCAGACATCACATGAATTATGGGGTGTAACACATCATTCTCAGATGAGTTCATGAAGATCGTGAACATAGCATCAAGACTCAACTTCAGATAATCACAACTTTATAAGCACCTCTAACAATCATAGAAGAATTAGATTAGACTAGTCCTACATGCATGTAATGCGTGCGATAATGTGTGACAACAAATGAAATAGAAAATAAATTAATTGGGTAGAAAAATTGTTTTTACATTTTGTTTTCTCAAAAAACTAATGTTCAGTTTAAATATCCTACTTTCCCCCTCTTTTCATTCAAATAAAATAGTTAGTTATCCTCTATTTTTTTTCCCTTTTATTCATTTTTTCTATTTTTTGGTGTCCCCATGTGTTGCCTTATATAATAGAGATTATTGCATATCATCGACTTGGCAGAGCCACGTCACGTGGTAATAAGAGTAGCACGTGCTACCTTTCTTTATAAAACCTAAACATTCCTGATTCCCCTGCGCGTTTCATTTCACATTTTACTTTCTCAAACTCAACTCAGTCACTCTTAGGCTCCGTTTGGTTGGATGTAAAACATTTTCAATGTAAAATGATTTTCATGGAAAACAATTTACAATGGAAAACAAAATTATAAAATTAGTTTTCCATTGTTTGGTTGCATGTAAAAAAATGATGGAAAACAAGGAAAATGAAAGAGGTAGTAAAAGGAATGTAGAAAGAGGAGTGGTGGAAAATGTTTTCCTCCCAATTTTGGGGGAAAATGTTTTCAATGGGGTGGAAAATGGTTTTCCATCCCAAGTTTTACATTTTAATATTTTACACCAAACCAAACAATGTAAAATAGGAAAATAGTTTTCAAGGAAAACGTTTTACACTCTACCAAACGGACCCTTAGTCATCAGTGCGGTACTGCGGACCTTCGGTGAGTAACAAAAACCCTTAATTGTTAATTCCTTCCTTTTTTTTTTTGATCCGTATGAGCCACAAAGGCAGTAATTGTTAATTCCTTCCTAATATGAGAAAATCGAAGGCTTTGGTTCAGTTTTGAATTTTAATAGTTTTGAGAAAATCCAACTTAAAATTTTCAGTTTTGAGAAAATCTAACTTGGGTGGATGAGTTTTTTGATTGGTGGGTACTGGGTACCGTGGGTTTTTGTTTAACCCAGTAAAATTAAAATGGAAAATTTGATTGGTGGGTCAGTGGTGACAGTGGATACCGTTGCTGTAATTGTATGAAATTTTGATTGTTACTTTGTTAGTCTGAATTTTGATTGATTGTTGCGAAATGTAAATTTTGATTGTTAATTGAGCTGAAAGTTTTAGATTGTTAGTTGTGAATTTGAAGAATGGAATGGAATGATTGATTGTTGTGGAAATTTGGGAATGATATGTCGTTGAATATGTGGAAATTGAGAATAACATGTAATTGAATTTATTAGTGAATCGTTGTTAGTGAATGAGTTATTAGTTTATTATTGTAATTTGTAATTTTTAATTGTGGGAATGGATTATTAGTAAATGAGAATTCTATATTTCATAATCATGAAGAGAAAACTAAGTGAGGGATATCTCAAGCTTTTTTTTCCAAAAGAACACCTAATGAAATCAAGTCTACCTCTTCCTCCAACTCAACTAAGGCTATGTTTAGTTCACCTGAACTTATCTGATCTAATCTGAACTTATTTTTTCTGATCTGATCTGAATATATTTTTTCTGATCTGATCTGATTTATAAGATCTTATTTTTTATAAAATATATTATTACTATTATATTATTACTTTGTAAATCATTATTATGCAATACATTATAAGATCTTCTTTATAATATTACTATTATTATCATTTATTTCTATTACAACTTTTACACAACTTTTATTATTAAATAATAATTATTATTATCATTATTATAAGAACAACAATAATAATTATAATCATAATAATAATTATTATTACTAAAAATAATTATATAACTCAAGTCATTAATTTATAAGAGCACTTATACAATGTTTCACACTTTCCCTTTCAAAAAATGTTTCACACTTGAGAAGTCGGCAAACTCAACTCTTTTTTTCCATATACAATAAAATAAGATATACAAACAACTATGACTTGAGCAAAAAAGAAATAAATATCGTGCAACTTCAAATAGCTAGAGAGATTTGGAATTCGGTAGGAAGAGGTATACCGAATCTAAATTTATAATTTGTATCTCACACTTAGCTTATTTTGAAATGTAATCCGAACTTAGTAGTTTCGTTGTCATGAATTTGAGATATCATATTTTATATATTTCTTATTTTTGCGTCAATATTATGTCCTTAACACGTGGCTTTTAACTTTATATTATTTAATAACAACAAAATAACTTAATAATCTCTCCGTTTCCTAAAGATCTTCCCACTTACTGTTCCTACAGATATCAAGGAAAATCAAGTTGTGTGGGGCATGGTGTGAGTAAAGTAGGAGAGAGAAAGGGGTTAAGATAAATAAACAAATAAAAAGGGGTTAAAGTAAGAGAGAGAAAGGGAGTAAAATTGAATTAATAATGTAATGGTGGACCATATGATAGTGACATGAGAGGGTAAATAGGGATATTTGTTTTGCCAAATAAGGAATAAAGCAAAAGAGGGAAGATCTTTTGGAAACACCCTTAAACGGAAAGAGGGAAGATCTTTAGGAAAGGGAGGGAGTATAATGATAACAATGACATTTATAATGGTAACAACAAGATTAATAATACTTACCAATATTAATAAGTACAACAACAACAACAATAATTCTTTTGAATAAATGTACTAGTAAATAATAATACTCCCTTTGTATTTTTTTTTTATCTTTCTCACTTAGAATCTTGACAATATTCGCAATTAGATAGAATCTTTTAGATTATTCTCAATATATAAGAGAAAATATAGTCATGTGGGGTCTTGTTTGATTCGTCTCAATGAGTACTTTATTAATATTCAATTATTATAATTTTTACTAATATGTAATGAAAGATATTTAATAATAATAATGAGTTTTTAAATATAAGCATGATCTGAACAGATCTGGTCTGATCTGATCTGGTCTGATCTGATCTGATCTGAACTTATTTTTTCTGATCTGATCTGAACTTATTTTTTCTGATCTGATCTGATCTGATTAGATCTGAAATAAGCAAAAATAAGGTGAACTGAACATAGCCTAAGCCAACAAGATTCATCTCCACCAAGTACTAACCGTCCATCTCAAAATGAAGACTTAGAATTTGGAGCTAGTTCAAAAACTAGGTCGTAAGGCCCAACTCCTTTGAAAAGGTTAACCGGAATAGAAATTAAGAATCTTTCTCAAGATCCAGGGACAAGAGAAATATGAGTGATTTCCCTAAATATATTAGAGATTATATTAGGAGATTCTAGTGAAGTAAAACTATGCTACCCTCCTCTGGATGCCTGAATCCGCAGTAAATATTACTAGTTCAAGTTGGGAAGTTATGATGCAACATTTATACTTCCTCCGTTTCATTTTGAATGCAACAAATGGGTATTATTATTTGAGAGATATAAAATATTCATTTGTTAAATTTAAAACGAAACGGATAAAGTATATATTCGAACCGAGCCCAAGATTAGTTAGCTAACTACGTGTGGGTTTATCTCTAAAATTGGTTTTTCTTGAGGCGAATCTTTTTTTTTTTTTTTGAAAGGAGAAGAAGATTAGGTTAAATAAGGTCTAGTTCCGCCAAAGTAGAGATACTTTGAGGGAAAGACTCAAACCATACAAACTCTGAGTTTCTTGCACACTCCCAACGAGCTAACAGATGGGCTACACAATTACCCGCTCGTTTAACATGCGAAAAAGAACAAGAATCAAAATCCAAACACAAACGATGAATATCACTAAATATATGAAAAAGAGGAGACCCACGCTCACTCTTATTCCTCACAGCAGACACCACAAGAAGGGAATCCCCCTCAAAAATAACATTGCCATAGCCAAACCTGGTAGCCAATTCAACTGCATAAAGCAATGCCATAGCCTCGGCAGTCACCACATCCCAGCTCACCGCCATCCGTCGAACACTCATCACACATACTTCGCCCGCAGCATTCCGAAACACCACCCCCAGCCCAGTCTCGCCATTAGGAGAGATGTGCGCATCGAAATTCGCCTTTAACACCAGTGGAGGAGGAGCGCACCAGGACGAAGCCGACGCATATAATCCACCACAAGGCTGAAACACATGCTGCGCATACCCACCATACTCCACCATTTTCACGAAATTCACAGCCACCGAGGGAGCCATTAGTGTCTCTTGGTCGAACACAAGTTTATTGCGGCAAAACCATACAGCCCACATTAGTGCACAAAGTGTGTGCACCTCCTCTCTCGTACAATTGCGAGATAACCAAGAGAAGGCCCCTTCAAAAGAGTCCATAGGGAGAGCAACAATAAGGGACCGAAAAGGACTTACCTGCCATACTTCTTGGGCCATGGTGCAAGCAAACAACGCATGACAAATCGACTCACTTGGAGCCCCACACACAGGACACGATGCCTCCCCACAAATATGTCTCCAATGTAGTCTCTCCCTTACCCCCAAACTGCCTTTGCATGCGCGCCATAGGAAGTGCTGAAGCTTCGGGGAACCCTGCACCTTCCATACCTTATTCCATAGCTGCCCCTCCCCTTCACCATGTTGCAGTTGCCAGGTACGCATATTGCCCACCTTGCCTAACCAGTAACACGACTTCACCGAGAAAAGGCCATTGCGAGAGGGCCACCAAATGCTGCGGTCATTAGGCCAAAAGCGGGACAGCGGAATATTGAGGACTAACGGCCACTCATTCTCATGAAATGTATGGTGTACAAGGTCAATATTCCATCCCCTAGTGTGATAGTCAAGGAGGGCACTCACCATCATCTCCCTATCACTATCCGCTCGCGGTGTCGGTACGAAATGGGAGCCCTCTCCAATAATCCACGCATCCTCCCACACCCTAATGCTTTCGCCATTACCCACCCTCCACTTCAATCCTTCTAACAACAAAGCCTTCGACCCCCAAATACTTCGCCATGTGAAGCTTGGATTATACCCCCTTCTTGCGTCTAGGAACTCCACCCCTTTATAATAGCGTGCTTTTAACACCTGGTGAAGAAACGAATGGTCATCTTAACACAATCTCCACGCTTGCTTAGCTAAGAGGGCCAAGTTAAAACAATGTAGGTCACGAAATCCAAGCCCTCCCATTGACTTAGGAAGGCATAAAGTATCCCAACAATGCCAATGTAACTTTCTCTCCACCCCATTTGACCCCCACCAAAAGCGGGCAAACATAGCATGAATCTCATCAATTAGACCACTTGGAAGACAAAAGACACTCATCATATATGTAGGAATCGCCTGAGCAATAGATTTCAGTAGCACCTCCTTCCCGGGTCGTGACAACAATTTCTCCTTCCATCCCTGCAACTTCTTCCAAATCCTCTCCTTAATGCACGCAAAAGTCACTTTTTTTGACCTACCAATAACATTAGGAAGGCCCAGATATTTCTCCTGACTAACCACTTACTGCACCCCTAATACACTCACAATGTCATTGCGGCGCTCCACATCCACACATTTACTAAAAACAACTTCCATTTTGCTTAGATTGACTCTGTCCCGATGCTCTCTCGTATTTACTGATTATATCAGCCACCACAGAACATTCTTGCACAGAAGCTTTAGTAAACAGGATGCTATCATCCGCAAAAAATAAGTGAGAAACCAAAGGAGCACCCCGGCAAATGCGCGCCCCATGAATCTTTTTTTCTAATGCTGCTTTTGTGAGAAGAGTAGAGAAAGCATCAGCACACAATAAAAATAGATAAGGAGATATGGGGTCCCCTTGACGAAGACCCCTAGAAGGTACCACCAATCCATCCACCGATCCATTGACTTTAAAGGTAAAAGAAACACTAGAAATACATGTCATTACCTTCGATATCCACTCCCCACAAAACCCCAACTTCTCCATAACCCTCTCCAGAAAGCACCATTCCACCCTATCATAGGCCTTACTCATATCTAACTTCAACGCACATACTCCATCTCCTCGAATATCCCTCCTCTTCATGGCATGAAAAATCTCAAAAGCCACTAAAGCATTATCCGTCATTAACCAGCGTGGGACAAAAGCACTCTGATTAGGTGAAATCACAGTAGGCAGCAACCCTTTTAGTTGATTAGCCAAGGTTTTAGATAAAATTTTGTACACCACATTGCATAGGCGAATGGGCCTGAAATCCTTCATACTTGTCGGGTTATCACATTTCGGGATCAACATAATGCACGTTTTATTTAAGACACTCAAATCAACCCCACCATTCCATCAATCTTGCACAAACAGAATAACATCCAGACCCACAATATGCCAAAATTTCTGAAAAAATAAAGCATGAAGGCCATCAATACCTGGAGCCTTATTCGGGTGCATGGAAAACAAAGCCTCGCGAATTTCATCGCCGGAAGGAGGCGACACCAGACGCTCGTTCATTTCCGCAGAAACACACGAGTGCAAGCCGGCCACAACCACGTCCATATCAACTGGGTTATCAGACTCAAACAAACCTGCAAAATATTGCTGCACCACCTCACACATCTCTTCTTTTCCTTTTTTCCGCACACCGTTCTCATCCAACAGACCCTTAATACGATTGCGGCGTTTCCTTTGGCTAGCTTTATGATGGAAATATTTGGTATTCTTATCACCATCACGGATTTCGTTTGCTCTTGCTCTAGCATGCCAGTAAGATTTCTCCAAACGATGAATATCATCAAGCTCATCCACAACCGTATGGCATTGTGCCATAACCGAAGCATCCTGAACCCGTTGCTGCAAAGCATCCAGACGAGCTAACGCCCGCTTCTTACGTTTCTTAAGATTTCCAAAGGCCATCGATGCCCAAGAAGACAACTTATTCGACACCAACTCAAGCCGAGTCGTCACATCATCACCATTCGACTCACTCCACGCCTCCTGCACTACCGTCGCACATTCATCTTTCGAAAGCCACATTGCCTCAAATTTAAACAACTTATTACCTCGCCTGAATTGATCATTTATCCCCGTTTTCAGCAGTAACGGAGAATGATCTGATCTATACCTCGGGAGATGCACCACTTCCCATGACGGGAAGAGGTTACACCACTCATCATCTGCCAAAATACGATCAAGACGTTCCCTAAGCAGAGTAGCGGGAGAATTCCCACGCTGCCAAGTAAATCTGCTGCCTTTGAAGCCCAAATCATTAACCCCACAGTCATCAATCGCCTCCCTTAAGGCATCCATCAATCTTTCACTCCGAGGGACCCCCCCCTTCTTTCTCCTCCAAGCTCACAATCTCATTAAAATCACCAAAAAACACCAAAGGAGGATTACATTGACGCCTCAATTGTCGCAAAAGTTGCCACGTCAAATGTTTATTCCCCATTTCAGGCCAGCCATAAATCCCTACCGCATACTAGCTTGGATTCTTCTGATCATCCAAAACCACTGCAAGAACATGATGGGATGAAAAAGAGATCACTGAAACATCCAAATCCTGCCACCACAAACCAATTCCACCCGAATTCCCATTACTACTCAGACATAAGCCATCTGTGAAACCACAGCGATTACGAACCTTCTCAAGTATCTTTGTATCAAGCATTGTCTCCATAAGAAAGAAAATATTCGATCTCTCCCTCCAACATAACGAATGAAGGGCACTAACTGTCCAAGGGTTGGCCAAACCCTGACAGTTCCAGCTTAAAAGTTTCGTTGCTCTTCACGGGGTTGGACGACACCAACCTCCGTTACTTGGATCACAGCCTGACCCTGGCATTCACTTTTTAATTTTTTGTAGCCACCAACCATCATCGAATTATCCACAGTCAACATATCATCCGTATATTTACGGTTCCCATTATTATCACATTCAGTGTTATTCACGACAATGGGGTCAACAAAGGAAAAATATGAAGTATCCATAGGGGAGACAGAATGTCGGGAAACATCCACTTTTTTATTTAAAACATGTACCTTTTTCTTGGGTTTCACTTTCTTTGAAACCTGAGCATCCAATCCTATGTGAAAAGTAGGACAAAAATCAGAAAGTTGCTTCGAAACCTGTGCTTCCTTGGGTAACGTCACCTCCACCCGGTCCCCCATGACATCAGCAGCCAACATGGGCGACAACATGGTCCCCATCCCATTATTGCTCAACTCCCCACAACTCCCATCATTAAATACTTTAACAATAGGTGCACTTTCCACCACAGGAATGTCCCCCTGTCCCAGTACAGATGTAGGAGTAGATTGAATGTGTGGCCCCCACTCCCTTACCTCCCCATGCACAATACTCTCCTCCCCCAGCCCCTTCGTATAAAAAGGCCTATCCTCCAGGTCCACAGGCGCTCCCCCTGCATTCAGCACGCTAGTTTCAACCTGGCATGAAAGGGATTTCGGTTCCTCAGACTTCCTTGCATCCTCCTTAACCACAAATAACACCTTCTTCCTTGCTTTGATGGCCATCGCCTCTTCTCTATTTCTACTCCTCCCCTTATGTGGCGAAGCTTTCAGCCATGCTCCCCACCCCAGCTCACTTTCATTCTCCGCCGAGATTTCAACACTACAATCCTTATCACTGTGCCCTAGAACCCCACACCGGAAACAAAAATACGAAAGGCATTCATATTTGTACTCAATCAGAGTTAACATCCCATCCTTCCGTCGAATACGTTGTTGTCGACGCAGCGGTTTAAAAATATTTAGCATAACTTTAACCCGACAAAAGCGTTCGATTCCAAAATCATCCACATCCACATCCAACACAGGACCAAGGCAGGACGCCACAACCCTCACATCTTCTGCCGCACGACAATTGAAAGGAAGATTGTAAAGACGCACCCAGAACGGGGATGAGTCCAGAACCACCTGCGAAGGTTGTTCGTCCCCCTCTATAGGTTGCAAAACCAAAAGCTTCTGTTCAAAACTCCAGGGTCTCCCTTCAAGGATTTTCTCCTTGTCTTTCCAATGAAAAAATTGAAAAACAAAAGTATTGGTATCAATCGTCCGCACAACCAAACCATGATTAAGAGCCCAGATTTGATTCATCGTCCTTCTAAGAGCATCGAGATTTACCGTTCGATCCGTAATCACTTTACCCACCAACATAGGGAGGTATACACAGCCATATTTCGAGAATCCACCGCCCCCAGATCGACAATTTCCTCCTCCTCCGCCAGAATTTTCAATCGGGCACACTTTTCTACTAAATCGTCTGCCATAACCTTCGAAAACCGGCCACCCTAGGGTAGCGACACCAGCCAGACGCACTGGGTCTTATGCCCTAACTCAGAGCGAAAATGGGACTTTTTTTGAAATTTTGCTTTCTTGAGGCGAATCTGATGGGTCTTCTTGTTGTTTTATTTGTGGTTTTAAGTGGAGTTGCTTTAAAATTGGTTTTTCTTGAGGCCAACTGGATTGGTCTTTTTGCTGTTCTACTTGAGGTTTTAAGTGGAGTTGTTTTAGAGTGGATGGTTCAAGCGATGTCATCTTAGGCTTAGCTTATTTTATTTTTTTATTTGTTTTTTGGTTATTCTTCACTGTTAGTTTCGTGAGTGCTTGTCTGGAGCTTAGCCCCTCTTATTCACAAAAAACAATTATTTACACTATGATTTGAGCTGAAATATATGATCAAGTCTTAAATTATGAAACAAAAGTTCTTGCGCAATGCGCACGGGCCTAAAAGCTACTCCCTTTGTATTTTATTATCTTTCTCACTTAGAATCTTGACACTATTCATAATTAGAGAGAGAATCTTTTGAATTTTTATCAATATATAAGAAAAAATATAGTCATATGGGTCTTGTTTGATTCGTCTCAATGAATACTTTATTAATATTCAATTATTATAATTTTTAGTAATATGTAATGAAAGATATTTAATGTAGAATAAGTGCATTGACAAACGTGCAAAGTTAAAATAGGAAAGATAAAAAAATACAGAGGGGGTATTTCACTATGTTAATAGATAAATAATCTTCTTCAATTTATATAAATAACCCTAACTATTTGTAATTAACTTCAAGTACAGAAACCTCTATTATGAAAACGGAGGAGTATTTCGCTTCTTCATGTACCTCAATTTTCCCAAATACGTTTGTATTATGCGTATCTTTCATTTACAAAATTAATAGAGATACCCTTCCATTTAGTTCGGTAATATTATTTTTGTTTCCGTATTTACCTCAATTTTCCATTAATTTATAATGTGTATATCTTTCATATTCTTTACCGTATTTACTATTGCATAGACATGTGCATGTATAAATTGTATGGTCCTGTATATAACAATGAGCATGCGTCAAAGAGAAGGACAAGGGAAAAATTATAACTCATACTCTCCAATTTCGAAGGCACAAGATGGCGACAACAACAAAAATTGTCATCCTCCTATTCGTTTGCCTCATTTGCTCTCCTGTGAAAGGTGAGTAGTAATTTGACTAGTTTATTTGGCAAAAATATGTAGGGTAGTGCACAGTACATACACATAAGTATTGGACGTGCATATTTTTTTTAAAAGATAAGAATAAATCCTTTTAGTTGTCCTCACTCCAATCGTCCCCCTAGAGGCTCCTTGCAAAGACTTGCACCCACAACTCTTTACACCCTTAAATCTCAAACAAATATTTGGATATAAATTAAACTCTAAACTTTACTAGTTCTCGTCTTACATGTGCATATGGCTTGTTACTACTTGTTCATTATTCTTATCATCTAAATGGATATTGAAAAAAATGTAGATCATTTCATATATATTGGATCAGGATTCAGTGAGAATAAGTTCTTATATGAGAACATATATCTTATTTGAGAACATATTTATGTTTAAATGTTTAAAACATACACAACAATGTTTAAAACATACACAACACTTTTTAGAATATATGCAATAATTTTTAGAACCTACTTAATTTTTTGTTTTTAGAACATATTTAACACTTTTTAGAATATATGTAACATTTTTTCAGAACAATAATTCATAGAATATTTATGATTTTTAGAACATGAACACGTACTTTTACGTAAGAACCTAATCAACACATATACATATATTGATATATACATGTTTTTAAATTTTCAAGCTTATGTCCTAAATTATTTCAAGTATGTTTTAAAATGATTTTATGTGTGTTCTAAGTTTTTTCAAGTATGTTTTAAATTGTTTTTAATATGTTTTAAATTATTTCAAGTATGTTATACATGATTACAAGTACACCCTGAATTAATTCCAATAAATTTTAGAACATGTACACCATTTTGTAGAACACGTACACTATATTTCATATCATATATAATAATAATATATATGCTATGAGGCAAACTCATCTTATCTCATCCCAACAAGTTTTAAATTGCTACTTAGCAATAACTAATCATCATCGTCTACCATATTAAATGATCAGATTCATGTATCATCAACACAACTATAGCAATTACTGTAGAACACGAATTTTCAAAGTTTAGAACATGAAAATAACAAATTTTAGAACATGAAATCCAACGTAAATAAAATTGAATTTCGAAAATTTTAATAAAGAATTCGTCAAACTTGGTAAGAACCTCTCTTGAATTCATGTCACTTTGGTAATTTATATATCAAGAACTTTGTTAAATTTTATCTTGAATGTAGTTGAGTTTATTTGAGGAGAGAGAATGAATATTCTTGAATAGTGAGAATGGTCATCTTGAGAAAAGAGAACAAACATGAATTCATTCTAAATAAGGTGAATATTTTCTGAAAAATTCCGTTGTATTTGTGAAAAAACTTGATTGAAGTTGAATTTGGAGCTTTAACTAAGTTTACCTTAGGAAAGAAAATGGGTATTCTTCAGGAGAGATTAGTCTTTTAGAGAGAGATGAAATAAATTCGTAATGCTAGCTAAAAAGATTGAATTTCAGAAAATTTAATGAAGAATTTAGTAATATTTGTGAAGAATTAGGTTGAATTTGAGTTTGGAATAAAAATGGATTCTTTTTTAGAAGAAAACATAATTCAGAACATATCACTTAATTTATAAAATATAAGATGTTTTCTCACATAAAAAAGTATTCTCACATAAAGTAGGTGTTTTCACAAAAGCTTTCTCCTATATATATATATATATATATATATTATATATATATATATATATATGGGTGTGTGTGTGTGTGTGTGTGTGTGTATGTGTATGTGTTGTGTATGTGTATGTGTATGTGTATGTGTATGTGTATGTGTATGTGTATGTGTGTGCGTATATATATATATATATATATATATATATATATATATATATATATATATATATATATATATATATATATATATATATATATATATAATATATATATATATATATATATATATATATATATATATATATATATATATATATATATATACGTCGCAAATAAGTAAAAATTATAAAACGTTTATATCTAAAAAAATATATTAAACTTGACAAATCAAACCTTATATAGTTTTATTTTTTCTTATATATTAATGAGAATTTAAAGTTTAAATTTGGCTCTATTATCGAGACATTCTAAGATGAAAAACAAGGAAAAAAAATTCGAAGCGAGTATCATATAGTGAATATTTGCCAATTACACTAGCCATCTCGTATTTAAGTCACCCATATATTTTAAACTATCTAACATTTACTCGAATATATATGGTAAAATTTATATTAATCATGAAAATTTCAGTCAAATTAAATCTCTTGCGTGCTTTGTTGGAAAGAAGATAGTGAGTAGGCGTATACTTAATTGGGTATCGAAAATCCCCTTGTTAAAATTAAATATTTTCTAGTAGCTACCTATAATCCCACAATAAATGAGACAAATTACATTAAAAAAGTATGTTCTAGTATTTATTGATGATTTTAATATCCTTTGGAGTTTGGATTCATTAAAGTACAAAAGAATGTTGCTTGAGAAAACTTAGAAATTACAAAATAATAGGTTAATCACAGTTTTTAAGATGTTTTTTATTGTTAATATCTATTATTCAATCAGAAAAAATTATAAAAATTTCATAATGTGAAACTACACATCGAAATAAATCGAAAAAGTTATATGATTATATTTTTAATTGTAAAATAAAATAAAACAAATCGAAAGAGTGTAGCTTGATAAAACTTAAAAATTAGAAATTACAGAACCATAGGTTAATCACAGTTTTTAAGATGTTTTTTTTTATTCTTAATATCTCTTATTCCATCAGAAAAAATTATAAAAATTTCATAATGTGAATCTACACATCGAAACAAATCGAAAAAGTTATATGACTATATTTTTAATTGTAAAATAAAATAATAATCAGTCAAAATTAATGATTTACTTTCTTAAAAAAAAGTATAGCAAGTAACTATAGATGGAGGGAGTATATGTCATTAGACCATTAATAATAGGAACGTGGTACATGGCCATATTCCACGTTCCAGGGGACGCGTTTTGGAACACGGTATGTGGTCGAGGAGTCCATCTGATTTATTCTAGAGGTTGCGTTACGCATTCCTTCTTCAGACCAGTGCAATCCATGTAACAATGCATTAGACGCACGTTAGACGAACTGTTTCTAATCTTAATCTTCATGATTTACAGATGCACAGACTGATGCAAGAGAAAGTAAAGCAACAAGAATCCGCCATGAAGTTCAAAGTATGTCAATTAATGATGATGGCATAGCAGATCTAGAAAGTGAAATTCGGGTTGACTATGCCCCAGGTGGACTAGCACCTACGCCGCCCCTAGGTGGAAGCCCACCGGGCTATCGCCATCCCCCTTCTGCTACATGAATTTAGAGAAAATTATTGATCATGCAAATATGATAATGGAAACCTCTTTACCTGTGTTGTAGTTAGAATAATATTTCATCTGTTCTGAATAACCTGAAATAATGGACTTTTACTTTACCTCACACTCTTTGACTATTTAGGAGTAGTATGATTAATATGTAAGGTTAACTATAGTAATCTAAAATTTAGGAGGATCCACGTGGGATATTGGTGGCGTAAACACACTAATTTCTTTGGAGCAAATGTTAGTTTTACAAAAAAATGTTATAAAAAGGTGTAAAATAACTGGTTACTGTTTAGACATCTTTTTCCACTAGGTTGCATTGTTGCAACCCAACACTCAATTACTCAGAAGTCAGAACTAAAAAAGTGGAGAAAAAGAAAAAGTGGAGCTTAAGGTCTAGACTCTAAGAGCATGTTTACTCATGTTCTAAAGAAATATGTCGATTTCTTTTTCTAATAAATTTTCTCTCATTTTTCAAAAGTTGGTCGTGATTTATGATTCATTTTTTACAAATGCACTTCACTCATGATTAAAAAAAAAACACATCATCTTTTTCTATCCTACTTTTTACTATACCCTACTCTATTTTCTCTCTCCTACATTAATGCATTATTTGTATGTTTTGATATTTATAATATTATACAAGATTATAAATAAAATTATTTTGGGTATTTAGGATCTTAATTAAATTCATTTGGTAATTAATTTGGATTTAAAAAAAATTTCAATTGGGATCATTCACCGGTAAAATCCTTAATTAATTTTAAATATTTAACAACATAACAACAAAACAACTTCGACATAAAATCACAAATAGCTGCTATCACAAACTATTTAAATTTCAATAAAACAAAATACACAATAACTGCTATTACAAACTACTTATCTTAAATAATCCATATATTAAGACTATTGTTCATTATTACGACCATATCGTTGCCAAATACGCTCAATTAAATCTGATTTAAGAGAGATATGGGTTGACTTATCGCGTATTGCAGCCCTTCTAGCCAAGTATTGATCCATGTTAAAAGGATGTTCGTTGGCATATTCAAATAGGGCCTCGACACTAGTTGTCGCACTTGCACTGTAACTATTTCGAGGTCGGTCTTCAATGAATTCTTTAGTGTCAGCATATTAAATATATGATTCCCGCTCATCCTCAACAATCATGTTGTGCATGATGATGCAAGCAACCATAATATTGCTCAATATGTCTTCATCCCAAACAAGTGCTAGTTTACGTGTAATAGCAAATCTCACTTGTAAAACTTCGAAAGCACGCTCAACATCCTTGCGCACAGCTGCTTGACGATAAGCAAATACTCTTTGTTTATCAGTTTGTGGAAGGGAAAATCCTTGGATAAAAGCAGCCCATTAAGGATAAATACCATCAGCTACGTAATATCCCATGTTGTAATGTTGTCCATTTACCATAAAATTAACTTCAGGGGTACTCCCATGAAGGACATCATCAGAAACAAGAGAAGGGTAAAGGACATTGAGATCATTACATGAACCTAGAATCCCAAAAAAGGAATGTCAAATTTAAAGATCTTGCGATGCCACCGCTTCAAGAATGAGAGTTACTTTTCCGATACGGCCTTGATATTGAGCTTCCACGCAGAAGGGCAATTTTTCCACTGTCAATGCATACAATCAATGCTTCCCGTCATCCATGGGAAGCCACGTCGCTCTCCTTGACCAAGAAGCCTCTCTAAATCTGTATTTGTCGGCCCTCTAAAATATTGTTCCCCAAAGCCAGCAATCACCCCTTAAGTGAATTTTAAAAGGGATGTCTGGTGCGACCTAAATGCAAGTACTCGTCAACTGCATCAGCTGAAATGCCATGCACTAATAAGTAGTGATAAAATTATCAAGACTAGTACTTGGTTAGCATTTTATTTTTTGGGTGTGAACTGTGAAATGCTTGATTAGCTTGCAGGTAAGGGGTAATTCTTAGTTGAAGTATTTCTAGGCTGTTAGAATACTCTGAAATCATTATGTCAGATTTTATATGACACTCATAATAGTTTTAACTACATCTCCTCCATCTCCAGGCTTTTCTTTCCCTCATCTTTGTTGGTGGGTTGTCAAATTATCTTATCCATTTTGTTGCTCATTTGGTAGCTTTCAAAGTGTCTTGTGAGAGCTAGCAACATCTAGAGTTGTATGGCCTCTGAAACTGAAATGTTTGTATTTTTGCTATGAGCTGTATTCTCTAAGTGTAATACCTTCTATATGATGTTGTGTATTGGAATCAAACTTGGTGTCTGGCACATAACTAGCCTAATCGTAAACTAAGGTTTCTTAAGAGAAGCAGGCAAACTAAATTTTGATGCAACAATCCTCAACGCCTTATCCTCCAACACCTCCATGCCCTCAGCCCCTCTCTTTAAAATGAGAAACCTAAGAAAAATCTATGCTAGATCATAAAAGCATGAACAATACTTGGCTTTGGAGGTCCCATATCTCATTCCAATCAAATTAAACCATCTTACCGGGAAGGGAACTATAATAAAGAAAGTTAATCATCCACTACATACTCATAGACAATTTGATTCATTAATAGCCAACAGTTCTTCCCCCAAACAACAAACATTGTTATAACAAGATAGTTTATGGGAATATGAGATACTACTTCTAACACAAAACCTCTACAACATACCATACCTAAAAAATGAAGATTATGTTCACTATATAACCTTCTCGATTCTATCAGGTTATAACTTAAAACCAAAATACTCCCTTTTAAACATCATATAGAATCTGAAAATCTGATTAATTCACCATACCAACCTAGTAATCACCATTGTAAGAATAATAACATCAATAACAACAGCAACAAACAACAGTTACAGGAAAAGCACGATAGATGCTAGCAGCATTCTTCAAAATTAACCTCTCTTTCATTCACACATGCGCAACAACTCAACCAAAGATTGCTTATATAGTTCATAAACCAACAATATCATAGTAGATTATAGAGTCACCAATGAATTTAAAAACAAAAAGAAAAGATAACGAGAAACCTGGGTGCACCTTTAATAATGATATCTAAAAAACTTCTTTAATCGTCACCGAACTCTTCAACATCATTGTGTATTTTTTCAGACTTTTCAATGAGCTCTTCCTCATCCGCTTCATCAGTCCACTGTTGTAAGTATTAATACAGAAGTTAATATTTGTAATTTTTAATTATGCACATGTGTTAATTTATTTTGCATTAAATTAAAGCTATAATCTATGACATACCGCATCCATATTGAGATCGGACATGTTGTATCTAGCCAAATTCATGAAGGCTTCTAGGGCGCATTCCATAAGTCTAGATTTCTTTTCGAGGCCTTTCACTGTTTTACTTAGAGCTTTGTTCTTCTCCTTAACCTCTGCTTCCTTCTTTGCCTCAGTAGCTTCATTTTTGGATGCTTCAACCTCTTTGCGAAACTTTTCTCCTTCACTAAATGACCCAAATAATGACGTCACTGAGGGACTTATCCCCTTTCGTCGATCACGTGCATCTGGCTTGCGTTTGGGCTTAACTATTGCATAGATTTCTTCATCAGTCATTTTTTTTCTGAAGTGTTTCTTTGCTCAACTAGCTGCTTAATTTCATTCTGCAATAACGGGAGAAGATCTTGTCAAGTAGGAATATACTTTCAAATACAACAAAAAAAAATCCAGTTTGAATAATCATTACCATGGTGTCCTGTGCCGCTTGAGTTACAAGTGTTTTGTCGCTTCTCGTATGAGTCTCCTCGTACAATTCCAATAATCCTGGCATTACCTTGTCACGTTCAAGTTGAATGAATGGCAAACAATAAACCTAAGTAACTATTCCAAAAATTAGGACAGGAATGGTGAAAGAACACGCGTTACCATATCTTGTGCTTTTTGTGCAAAACTTTTTGTTCCTGCCGTATGTCCGGCATCAAGGTATGACCTATTTTGAACGTTTCCGCGACTCTTTTTCTATTAAATTTAAATATAAACAAATTACAATTGTGTGAAATGATAAAAATTGAAAATAAATAAAGAACTCTATGCAATGTACAATGGTGCATTAACCTGAAAGTCTAGAGTGCCAAAGTATACTACAAGCCACTCCCAGTCTTTTTCTTCAACACTGGGGGGCCTATTCTCTTCTTTCAGTCTGTCGTCGTCATTTTCTTCAGTGTCATAATATTCTCTCTTCAAACGTGCACGAAAATTCCGATACTTCTTGTTCAAAGATGCCATGATATACTTTCTCTTATCTTTTCTTTTCTTTTCACGTTCCTCTTCATCTTTAACATCATCCAACCCAATATCAAATTTGTCCTGCACATGAAAAATGTTCTAGTCAGATTATAAAGTTCATAAAAGATATTGAAGAATTATCAATGCTTGTGGAAGTATTGTTTAACCAAAATGAGCTTCCACATCTTCTCCTTATTCTCTTGTGGAACTTGTGAAAATTCTTCAATACGATAAAATGGCGCATTCAGAGGATCTCTGACAAGCGAACCACAGTAACTTGACAGCTTAGCTCTGTTGACACCTATTGGTTGACAACTGACATCAAAATCTACCTTTATCTTCTCATCGGGTCTCATTTTAGCCAGTTGTATATTTCTTGTAGGACCTCTAGGTGTTCTGGTTTTATATGAATTCTTCGCTTTTCCCTTTCCTGACACAATAATTTGAATAAAAATAAATATTGTCTTAAAAATAGGCATAGGGTATGTCTTTAAATGAATGAGCCACACCATACCGGTTTCATTAGATGCCTCCTTTTCTCCTGTTAGCATGCTTTCGCCTTTGTTCTCCATCGAGCCTTCTGACCCAAATTTCAATTTTCCGTTAAATAACACACTTTGCATGTTCAAATCAATTCTCTTGACAGCTAACACATTCATCAATCAAAAAAAAGGAGAGAAGAGGCAATGACTCTTTAAAAACACCTTCTTGGTCAATTGCTTTTTGGGATTCCCTTGTATTGATTCCATCACTTTCTCGTTCATGAAATTCACTATCTCCCACATCAGCCTTCACAATTTCATCGGACTCTTGCATTTCTGTGAGAAAATTAAATAATCTCAGACACTATAATGCCTAGAAGTACATAATTTCATTTATCATAGGTATTCTGTTATTAAATCCTATATTTATACATATGGACAAGTATACCTTCATCAAAGTCCATCTTGTCTTCAACTTCCTCCTCCTGTTGACTAGTGATCGATGTATTGTAGTGATTTCGCAACTAAGATATTAGAATGAAACTAAATCTAATGACTTTCATAAACGGAATGAGTATGGTTTAAAAGGCGAACCTTTTTGTAAGACTTTGAGGGCTGCTGTTAGCTGCACATTTCCCCCTTTGTTTCCTTTCCCTTGCAAGTTTTTGTTCCGCGTCAACAAACAACCAATTACACCTGGTAAAATGAAGTTTCTTTTCGTCCCCTTCTTCGCACAGTCGTTGTTATGTGCCTGCCATTTTGTTTCGTATAAGGAAAAGAAAGCATTTGAAATTCATTAGCAAAATAAAGGGTTGGCTTAAGTTAAGTTACACTTCGAAACATGAATCGACAGTTGATGTGACAAGGCATTAGCAAAAAGTGTAATAATGAAACTATAACAATTAACAACTAGTTCATAAGTTATACACTTCTTTTGTAGTTACAATTTTTTAGGCTGAAGACTCAAAAGTTTCAGGCATAATCAGAAATTCACAATGCAGCAATTGTCCCACAATTAAGACACTTCACAACTCATAGTTACCAAAACTAAATCAACTTAACACTTCACAACTCATAGTTACCAAAACTAAATCAACTTACTCCCATTATCACTTTATCACAATAAATCCAGCTCATAATCATACAGAAACAAATTTGTAAATCTAACTCAACATACCTTCCTTTTCTTGTTTGCAACAGTGGCTTCCTCGTCATTGCCATCATCGGATGATCATGCTCTGGTGAGTAGTCACTATCTTGATCTAACGTAGCTTTACTCTTGATCCTGCTCACCTCCTTCTTCCCCTTCGTGCTATCCACTAGACTATTCATGCTAGCCATAATGCGCTTCACACCCAGATTCTCCAACTTTGTCTTGTTAGCTTCAATCCTTTCAAGTCTCAGCTTCTCGTACTCATTTGTTGGACCTTGAACATTTTTCCTGGATGTCTTTCCACTTGGTCTGGACATTTTCATGAAAAACTCCCAACACCGAAGAAAAACACACTAAACAAAAAACATTAGCATTACTTACTCAAACAAACAGAAAAATTATAATAACTACCATAGAAATTTCAATAGCAATACAACAATGGAAAAAACAGCTAACATAACATAACTTTCACTACATACAAATGGTTTAACAACAATGTAAAACCTTGCAGCAGTAGAAGCAACGAATCGCAATAGTACACTATGGAGCACGATATAATGCTGGAAATGAGCTCACCTCGATAATATTGCAACATCAGTAATTCATTTCTATCTCTATCTGCTAGAACTGTTTAGTTTTTAAAGATTTGTAACAGTTGCAAGTTAGTGACTGCAATATATGAGTAACTTGTTCATGTGCCGAAGTAAGAGATCTTTATGTGCTTGTGATGAATTATGCATGTGTGAGAAGAATGAAATAATTTACATAGGGGGTTTGAATGAATCTTGGTAGCAAGTGTTATATAAAATAATCAATATGGTTTTATTTAAAGCACTTATTGCTCCATACATAATGAATAGAACAACTATTTATATAAAATAACTTACAGAATACTTTCACATTTACTCAGTCTTATTGAGATACACATCACTGGATTAGTTTTATTGGACAGAGTGAACTCCACATAACTTTTGAGCCTGAAATATGAGTTGAATTATGCAGCAATACTGAAGATGATCCTATGCAATGAGAATCCTGACTTCTAAGTGACAGAAATTGCGTTTTCTTGTTCTATACTGATTAGTAACTCATACGTACTATACACTTTGCTTGTTGTAAATGCTGAAGGGTTAAAGAGGCAGAATAACTTTCACTACATACAAATGGTTTAACAACTCTATCAATATAAATGGACTTATTAAATCCCTATAATGGATCAATTTCAAAAAAAAGCCAAACACATTAAACTTTCGTTGTTTCCCCAATGCTATCTTGGACAATTTTTCAGGAACGTCGTAGAAGTTCCTTGGGATTGCCTTCACTACAACCTTCCAATTTGGCTTCGCAACGTCTTGAACATAGTACACTTGCCCAACTTGTGAAGCTAAAACGTAGGGATCATTTCCCAACACCTTTCCAATATTGACACTAGTGAATTCAAAGCAATCTTTAGTGATTCCTCGCCCATGACTATGAACATCCCACCAATCACACATGAACAAAGTGACACGATTTCCTCCTGTGTAATGTAATTCAATGATTTCGCGCAACAGATCGTAATATTCAAGATCATTTTCCCCCAGCACAACAATCCCACTGTTTTGTGTCTCTTTTTCCATTTCATTGTCCTTTGTTGCGAACATAGAACCATTTACCATGTAGCAATTCACAGTCGCTACAACACGGTCTGGGCCATCCGCTAAGGCCTGTACATGTTCAGTCACAGCAAGATGCTTTTCTTAAGCTAAAGAAGTCACCTGCACCAAACATTATTCCAACTTATATACGTAAATAGGTAGACATAAGAACACCTATGAGGGAGGCAAATTGCTCGTTTTTTATCTTGTTTGAATCATTGAATGAACTTGCGTTTCCGAGCGATTGTCATCTTTGTTGTGTTTGAAACTTCACGATGATACTCACTAGTACAAAATAGGACAATAATGGTGAATTACAAACTTAGCATCTATGTAGATGGTATGAAGCAGAACACTAACACTTACACAATGAATGGCTTCACTTCTTCACAATTATTGAGCACATAAAAATGAAGATCCTCCCATTCTTGTGCTGTTAATGATCGAGGTGTGACTTTCCCGACCGCTCGACCACTTGTCTTAAAAATGGGTAATCGATCGTCAGCATCACCATGATCATCACACTCATAGACTCTATCTTCCTTATTGAACTGTGTTTCAATATCCTCCATGTATCTTGAACAAAATGTCAGACACTCCTCTAGAAGATAGTCTTCTGCTATCGACCCTTCAGGATGCCCTTTGTTACGAACGTACCTCTTCAGTTTACATAAATGCCTACACAAGAGGAACAACTAATCTAAGCAAGCAAATCAAGAAGATAGTAAATTTTGATGTTTTTATCTTCCAAACTATATTAAGCTATATACCTCTCAATAGGGTACATCCAACGATATTGAACGGGTCTTGCAATCATTGCTTCTTTTGCAAGGTGTACCGACAGGTGAATCATAATCACAAAGAAAGCCGGTGGGAAAATCTTTTCTAGCTCGCATAGGATGACAATTATTTCCTTGTCCATTATTTCTAAGTCTTTCACATTCAATGTCTTAGAGCACAACTCCTTGAAAAATGAGCTCAATTTAATAAGTGGTGTGGACAGTGACTTCGGCCAATCACGTATAGCAAGAGGAAGAAGATGCTCCATAATGACATGGTAGTCATGGCTTTTCAAACCTGCCAATTTGCGCTCTCTCAGCAATGAATTTCGGGAGATATTTGAAGCATAGCCATCAGGGAACTTGACACTCGTCAGGAAGGTACATAGCTTCTTTTTTTCCTCCAAGGATAACGTGTAAGGAGCCGGGGGAATCTCCCAACTACCATCGTCTCGTTCTTTAGCATGCTGGGACTTTCTAGTTTTCATTTTCTTCAAATCATGTCGTGCATTCAGATTGTCCTTAATTTTCCCTTCTATGTCAAGCAAAGTAGCAAGTAAAGTCTCACAAACATTCTTCTCAATGTGCATCACATCTAAATTATGACGCACTAGAAGACTACTCCAATACGACAACTCATAGAAAATGCTCTTTTTTCTCCATATTGCTTTGCATTTGTTCTTTTGATCTTTGCGTCGATTTATCTTCCTAGTAGGATTCTCAAAAGATGTAACGCATTCAACATCCACTAATTGTTCAAGCACTTCCTCACCGGTTAACTCCTTTGGCTTTGGTCTAATCTCATGTGTACCGTCAAAAGATGCCCCATCGTACCTCCATTCATGATCAATGGGTAGAAATCGGCGATGACACATGTAACAACACTTGCCCCCATTTCTTAGCCATTCTGAAGATGTGTCACTGTTGCAAGTAGGACAACCTTTTTCGCCTCCCGTACTCCATCCAGAGAGATCACCATAAGCATGATAGTCACTAACAGTCCATAGCAAAGAAGCGAACAACCTAAACTTCTCTTTTTTTGAGGCATCATATGTCTCCACACCAACATTCCAAAGCACTAATTGTTCAAGCACTTCCTCCCGTACTTATTTTTTGAGATACCGGTCCGTATTGATGTGATGTCTCTGTATCATATGTCTCCACACCAACCTAGACTTCTTCTTGATGCTTTTATTGTTCAGTTTATCTGTCTTAGATTTAGGATTGAAATGATGTATATGGAGCTCTTAAACAATTTGATTTATCTGTATATGCTGTACAAGAGTTAGTAATACTGGTCTGTATTGATGTGATGTCTCTATTACCACCTGGTACTCAAGCATACAGGGAGTTAGTTTTCAGTTTTTCCCTTAGCTTTATGATGTAGACCAATAATAATCTTTTAAGTGACCCACTTTAGTGATTAGTTGAAAGTTCATATTTTGTAGGGGGACTCAAATGTCTCTGTATTCCTTTTCTTTTTATTATATATGTTATTTCTGAATTTTAATGTTGGATCTTTCTGGTTTGTTTTATATAAATGATCATATAGTGAACAAATGGTTTTGTTTTACATGCAATGTTGTTGTTATTCGGTCATTGTGGAGTCATCATGAACAAAATGAACAATTGGGGTTTGTACTCAGGATTGCTTACTCCTAGAATCAGGTCTAACAGGAGGACGTCTAACTGGAGGAGGAACAAGGGGGTTGGGGTCATGATCTTTGACCAGGAAGACTTATATAAGGACAATGAAAGTGGAGAGAGTGATGATGAGGTCACCATCTTGAAAGGAGATAGGTATTCTGTTGTAGCTTATGAAAGCGACGAAGATGAGGTGATAGAGATCGACAGTGATAGTAGTAGTGACGATGAGGTTCCAAGGCATTACTAAGCCCGGCTTAGTATGTGTTCTTAGTTCTCACCCTCCTTTATTTCTCTGAATTTTATACTGCAATTTCTTCATAATATACTTATATTGCATTGATATATAATTGAGTGGTTAATGGAGGATTCTTGTTAGCTAGAGCAAAGGTTAATGGAGGATTCTTGCTTGCTTTCTTTTTTATAGGTGTTTTGCTCTAACAGGAATATTGGCAGTTAACATATATGGTACATTATCATTTAACCTGATTACAATGGGTATCTATTTTATGCATCCATTTATTTTATTACTAAAATATTTGTAAGTTTTTCCTATTTGCAGATTTTTTGGAAGATGTACAGCAGTTTGGAAGATGTACAACAGTTAATGATTTTGGAGATCTTTTAGGCCCATACTTTTAGGAACAGATTGGCAGACATCGTGCATTGACTACCTAGCTTAAGTTACTTAGATTTTGCCTCCTTAGCTTGACGGGAATGATTATGTTAAAACCTTTTAGGTTATTATGTTTCCCGGATTGGATTTACAGTTGGCCATCTATGGATATTATTTTGGATTGTGTATAGTTATCACGTTCATATAAATACATATTTCTTGCTTTGATAAATCTATAATTTTCTTCCATTTATGTTAATTTTCTAAATTATTATGCAAAATAAGTAAATAACTAATATTAAAAATTACGTAGCATTATTAAATATCATTATAACAATATGGTGCATGCATCTAAAAAGCTACTTTATAAAATTTCACAGTTGCATCTAAATATAATTAGGAGCAACATGTATAAATGTCCCTAAATGTGTTTTGAACTTACGAAATGTAATTGCCTCTACATATATTTAGATGCAAAAGAAGTGGTTGCCTTAAATTAGAATCTGCGGGCAAAATTTATAGTTGCATCTAAACATTAGTGGTTTTAGAAACAATATTTTTGTGCCCCAAATACTAAGCAATAGATGCAATTTAAAATTAGAGAAAAACTTATGGTTGCCTCTAAATATAAATGTTCTTATCACCAATGTAACATGTGTGCCCCAAAAATATGGCATTAGGGCAACCTATAATTAGCGACTGTCTGATGGTCGCCTCTAAATGTAAGTGGCTTTAGCAACAACTGAAGGTTTGTGCCTCAAAAATGTGGCATTAGGGGTAACCAACAATTAGCGACAAGCATATGGTTGCCTCTAAACATAAGTGTCTTTAGCAACACCATAACTTGTTTGTCTCTAAAAGGTGGCATTAGGGGCAACCTATAATTAGCGACGGACTAATTAGAGACAGCGAGAAATTTGCTTCTAAACACCATTAGAGGCTACAAATATATATTTAGATGCAATTTTGGATTGCCTCTATATGTAGTTTTTTTATAGTGTAACATTCGTATGGCTGCTGTGTATTTTTACAATGGCGATAAGCTCATTCTTCCTGTCGCATCAACTTTGTATATAAAAAAAGATTGCTTGGTTGTAACGGCCTCCATGATACGTATAAACACATGTTTTCGCATGCGAAATCTTCTTCGAAAAATGTTATCGCCATAGACAACATTAATAGTGAAGTAAACATTATATGGTTGAATGTGCGCTTGTTTTCGACCTCTATCCATGGTTGGTAGTGCGAGGGGAGCTTCGAGACACTAGTAGAAAAGGTCGATTTGCATCGGACGTGGGACCCCTATTTGCGTCGGACTTGGGTCCGACGGTACAGGTCTCGACGCAGATGACCTATAATTGATCTGCATTGTCTGCGGAAACGACGCAGATGTTTTAGCTATTTGCGTCGCACGTTGTATACGGTGCGACGCAAATTGGTCTTCCCATCCCCCACAAAATCTAAACTACAGGCGGGATATAAGGGGAATTTGCATCCCCCACAAAACCTTGGGCCATGTGCGACGCAAATGACGTTAAGTGAAAAATAAAAAGAACGCAGTACCAAAGCATGAATGCTTTAGTATTGTATTCGAGGAAAAAGAAACGAGACAGAAATTAAAAAAACCATATCTAACAGTGAAACAAATGACGATAATTAAAAAACGAGATCTAACAAATATTAGGAAACAAGTGATAATAATTAAACAAGTGAACCTTAAAAAAAAATTATTTGCGTCGATTAAGAAAAGAAAAAAATCTCAATAAATATCAAAAATTAAATATTCAGATCTTACATACAACAAAAAAACGAAATTAAAAAACAAAACCTAAAAAAAATACAGATCTAACAGACAGAAATTTCACTAAATATATTTTTAAAAAATACAAATCGCCAAAAACCTCGTTCTTCTTCAAATGTCGTTCTTCATATCTCGTTCTTCAAATCGCTAAAAACCAGATCTAACAGAAAGAAATCGCCAAAACCAGATCTAAAAAGTAGAGAAACATGCATCCTAAAATGATCGAAATATAAAAGCTTGTCTGCAATTTCTTCTCTTTCTTTTACCAGATCTGCAAATTAAATACATTTTAATTGAGTTGATAAACTGAAAAAATACCAGAAATTGATTTTTTGACGGTTCAATTTTTTATTTCAACAAAATACCATAAACTGAAAAAATACCTAAAACTTGAGTTTCGAATGACAAGAAGGGTATGGAGGCGAGAGAAACGCTGGCCAAATTACAGCAAATTTGAGTTTCGAATGATAAGGGGATGGAGGTGAGAGAGAGATTTCATAAGTGAGGGCGAGGGAGATGAATTCGTTGCATGCGAAGGAAAAAGAGAAAAATAAGAACGAAGTTGTTGATGATGAACTAGTAGTATGAGAAAGAGAGAGAGGGAGAGAGGGATAGAGAGAGAAGAACAGATGAAGCTAGACATAGAAGTTAGGGTTTGAAACGCACATTAGTTAAGTGCGACGCATATAGTGTTTCAATTTTGTCACCTAGACGCGGCGATGTGCGTTAGATGGACCTCAGTGTCCAACACACATGAACTATATACGTCGCACATAAATAGGGTACGACGCATATCGCTCGTGTTTTGCACTCTTCATAACATGCGACGCGAATTAGGTTTTTGCGTCGTTTTGCCTTTTATTCGACGCAAATGGGGCTACGCAATTCGTCCTTTTTCGAAAAGTAGATGTTCTTCTCGCAAATCTTATGATTTCACATATGACCTGGACGGCCAAAATCCCTCCCCATGAGTTGGGAGATATCTGGCCCAAAGCACAGGTTGTAAGCTTTCACTAGGTCCTTCTCAAATTCGATCAATGGGAACCTGAGGTCCATCTCCATGGCCTTATAGTAGAAGGCAGTGCAGCCCAAAGGAGGAGATAATCTCGTATGGGATACATTAGGTCGGACCAAGAGGTATGGATCCTTTATTTGAAACCTCGCAACTTGGCCT
The DNA here is from genome assembly GCF_026745355.1 of Beta vulgaris subsp. vulgaris. Taxonomy (NCBI): domain Eukaryota; kingdom Viridiplantae; phylum Streptophyta; class Magnoliopsida; order Caryophyllales; family Amaranthaceae; genus Beta; species Beta vulgaris. The sequence goes on from NC_079203.1 coordinate 13,811,589, forward strand.
CGAGGATCCTCCAAAATGTCCTTTATTAAGGAAGGAAGAGAAAACTTGTATCCCGGACCACCTTTGTGATCCAAGTCGGGATATTCGAATCGGCCTGATGTAGACGCTTCTCCTTCGTCTCCCGGCATAGTTATCCTAACTACACCATCAGACAGAAAACTATCTAAGTAACTTCTCGAAGAGGGATAAGCCATGGACACCTCCCAAGGAAAGGGGACGATGCCCTCGGCCTCCTCTTCTACCTGCGACGGAGAACTCGGGCGAGAGACCGCATCGGCCACGACCGAGGGATCCGGGCAACTTATTAAAGTTGACATCAACACCATTCCCATTCCCTTTACATCCTCTGACATCTTATAGGGAGGTGAAGCGGGGGGAGTCATCGACTCGGACGAACACCCCATTATTTATCAACAGAGGGGGTCGGCCGATTTTATTAAAAGCAAAGAAATGGACTTAAAAAAAATCAAAAGAAAAGTGTACCTGGTCAGACGAAGACTGGAGACTTAGAGAGAGAAAGAAGCTTGAGAGTGGAGAGAGAACAAGAAGATTTCGGATTTTAGAGAGAGAAACTCTGAGAGAAATGATCTCCAAAATCTCTCTCCCCCTCATATTTATAAACAACTTCGACAAGCGTGTCCCCCCGCGTCCGATAATGGACCGGGACCTGCCTTTCGATTCTCTTGTTGGGCCTTCCCTAAGCGGCCCAAAGGCGGCCATTGGCCCAAAAATCACGGCCCAGAGAAATCGAAACGTCTCAAAACTTCGTCCATTCACCGGAAGCTGAAACGTCTCAAGGGTCTCCCACAATCCAAGAATCCACGAATGCCATGTGGCATTCAAGGAATGCCAAGATAACTTCCAGCTCGTTAGTTCAACATTGAGTTCAGTAGCTCAAGCTAGTCATCCAAGGCACCTACTCGGACAAGCTTGGGGCTCATTAACCCCTCATCCGAGTGGCGTCCAACCTACTCGTACCAAAGAGGTCCTCCTCTCTTTGGCCAAGCCGCTTTCTTAGCCAAAAAATGGCAAAGTAAAAGTAGGCACCTACTCGGACAAGCTTGGGGCTCATTAGCCCCTCATCCGAGTGGCGTCCAACCTACTCGGCCCAAAAAGGTCCTCCTCTCTTTGGCCGAGGCGCTTTTTTAGCCAAAAAAATGGCTAAGTAAAAGTAGGCACCTACTCGGACAAGCTTGGGGCTCATTAGCCCCTCATCCGAGTGGCGTCCAACCTACTCGGCCAAAGAGGTCCTCCTCTCTTTGGCCGAGCTACTTTCTTAGCCAAAAATGGCCAAGTAAAACTAGGCACCTACTCGGACAAGCCTGGGGCTCATTAGCCCCTCATCCGAGTGGCGTCCAACCTACTCGGCCCAAAGAGTTCCTCCTCTCTTTGGCCGAGCCACTTTCTTAGCAAAAAAATGGCTAAGTAAAAGTAGGCACCTACTCGGACAAGCTTGGGGCTCAGTATCCCCTCGTCCGACTGGCGTCCAATCTACTCGGCCCAAAGGGACCCTGATCACTTTGGTCGAGCCGCTTTCTCAGACGAGAATGGCTAAGTAAAAGAAGGCACCCCCTTGGTCAGTTTGGGGCTCATTTTCCCCTCAACCAAGTGGCATCCAAGCATCAACCAGATCGGCAATTCATCCCTCTCTCCTCCTAAGGAGACCGGGTCAGCACCACTCCCTCTCTCCTACTCGGAAGACCGGGTCGGCACCACTCCTCTCCTCAGAAGATCGAGTCGGCAACGCCCTTCTCTCCTTCTCAGGAGACCGGGTCGGCACCTTCTTTCTCTCCTTCTTAGGAGATCGGGTCGGCCCCCCTCTTTCCTTCTCGGAAGATCGGGTTAGCACCACCCGTCACCTCAAGAGACCGGGTCGGCACCCCTTTTCTCTCCCTTTTTAAAGAAGACCGGGTCGTCCTTTATTTCGCTCCACTAGAGCGGGTCAGACCTTCTTCTCCTCAGAGATCGGGCCGGCCCTTGATTGGCTCCTCTAGCTGGTCATGGTTCCGCCAGGAGTGGGGAGCACTCAGTTAGAATTCCTTATCCCCCACCCCTGGCGTGGGGCTAATTGTTTGGGCTCATTTACAGGCATGACCCAATAATGAAGAAGAGAAGGCCCAGTATGTGGCCCTGCCACCTGGCCTTAGAAAGCCAACCCAAGTGGGTGTTTTCCAGCTGTGAGTGCATTCCAGTTCACTCACAGTTGGGAGTTCTAGAGCACTATAAATACCAGTTCCCTCATCAATGAACATGTATTGAATTCTTACCTAACAATTAAACCAGAGCATCTCTCTCTAGACTTTATCCTCTCTAACTTGATCATCAACTGACTTGAGCGTCGAAGAGGCAATCCCAAAACCACCTCCGGGGCAGTCTAACCTTGTCTTTTGTAGAATTCCGATGTACGGACAATTGACTCAGGACAGTGAGATCTGACCCAATATCTAATCAGCATATTTTAAACATACTCAATTTCTAAGCAGAAACAATACATGTTTCTCAGCATTGAATAAGGCAAACAAATTAGTTTAATTAGGCAGTCATACATAGAAAACATTACTGTATTAATTAGGTAGTTTGTATCTTTTTCTTTTAGGGAAAAAGAGGAAGAGATTTATTAAATAATTAAAGGGTTTTTTTTAATAAGGTATCCTTGTTTTTTTTTGGCAGCAAATCTTTATCCTTGTGTAGTTGTATTATAGCATTTTATATATTGTAGCCCTAATTTGTTTTTTATAGTTGTATCCTTCAACATTTTATTTGTTCTATGGAGTAATCCCTCCATTAAGTCAACATTAAACCTTTTTTTTTACATTGGCAACTTCAAATTTTTTTTCTAAGTAATTATAGAATGTATATTAACCAAAAAAATTTACAATCTTAAGTCAAATCAAAGGAGAGCAAACCAATTAACTTGGACCCTCATTCCAAGGCATGCAAAATAACAGCTATACAGCGAAAAACATAATAACACATTAATACCACCTCACGAACACTAAAACAAAGGGAAAGAAAAATTACAAGAGTATAAAACCACTCCCTATCAATTCTTGAGAGTTTTGTTGGCAATCTTAGCCTAATCACACCCTTAATATGTTTAACAATATGCTGGACATTAGGGGTCATCTAATTCCAAAATCCATTATTTCTACTTTGCCAAATCACATAAACCAACCCATCAAGCACTACAAAACAAGCCCCTTTCTAAAATCTAATCTTAAAAAAATTGGCAACTTGAAATTCTTTTATAGAATGAAAAAGGGTAAATTTAAAGTTTAAACCGATAAATTTGGAGTTAAAAGAGGTAAAACTTAAATCGTCATTTGTCTTGGAAAACATGAAACTTAAGCAAAGTTGTATGACACATATTACAATTTTCACAAATAGATGTCATAAATCAT